>NC_041054.1:29462048-29762048 GCF_900634775.1 Gouania willdenowi | reverse complement strand
ATAGAGGTAACCACCCACATCCCATCTTTGCCAAATTTGAACACTTACAGAGCACTCTCGAACACTAACTCTAATCACTTACCAATCGCTAAATGGGAGCCTGAACTCTCAATCACCACGAACACCAATTTCTGGACAGAAATTTGTTGTAATACTTTTAAGAGCGAGATGGGGCCTGCCCGTGCGGGGGCCTCCCCTGGAGTTGTGATGAGTGGGTGTGTGGGGACGCGGCCTGTGGTTCTTGCCCTGACGGATCCGTGTCGGGAGTGGTTGGTCTGCTGGCTAGGTGCGCCAGGCCCTGTGGGTGCTGTGCTGGGGTGGGGGTGCCCCTGGGGTGGGTCTTTGGGTGGGGCATTTCGGGGCATGTTTTCCTGCCGCCTGCCCGGGAACTGGCTGCGGTTTGGTGTGGCGCCGCGCTGCCTTTGGTGGGGTGGGGCTGGGGGCCTGGGGCCCGCCGTCCTCCGGGCTGTGTTGGCGTCGGGGGGGGGGGTCTTGTGTCGGCGTGTGGGGGATTGGGGGTAGCCTCCGTGAGGGGGGGCTCTGCTGGCGGCACTTGGTGTGGGGTAGCAATGCCTGGCTGGGGATGCTTGGGTTTGTCTGCTTATCGGTCGGTGGGTGGCGGGGTGGCCCTGCTTGGGCGGCTGATGGTGTCCTTTCTTGTCGGGGGGGCCGGGGCCGCCTCCCTGTAGAAAGCGTTTTATCGTGGTGCCGTGCGGGCCTGTGCTGGCCCTGATGCGGGCACGGACTTCTCTCCTACTCGGCCGCTCCCTGTTGCGGTGGGGTGGGGCGCTTTGGGCCGGCTTGCGGCGGGGATCGCCCCCTGGAATGCTGGGGAGCGTGGCTGGTGCCCGGCAGCGCCTGGGGGGTGGGGGTGCCGCCATGCTTCGTGGGGCTGCCGTGGTTCGGGGGGTGCCGCGGAGTTGGTGACCGGCCGTGTAGCTTGGCGCGTCCCTGGGGTCCGCTGTGCCGCGTGCCCGTCTGCGCCATCCATCCTCTCCGGTGGCCCGCCATGTGGACGGGCGGGTCTCACACCAGACAGGCTTCCTAAATGAACACTTCCACCCTCCGGAGCTATTGCACCACATACACGTATATGCACAAAGATTGGATGGGGAGCACCACTGGGTCTCGGGGGGCGTGGTGGGGTGTTGCTGGGGGCTTTCCTCGCGGTGTCTCTCCTGGTGGTGTCGGCCCGGCGGTGCGTGGGGGTGCCTCTTCCCTTTGGGTGTGGCTTGGTGCTTGTCTCGTCTCCTGGTTGCCTTGGGGGCGGTCCTCAGTGTGTGCGGGCCTGGGACGGCCTGCCTTGCTGGTGTGGTATTGGTGGGGGGCATTGGGGTTGGGGTCGGTGGCGGGGCGCGCTGGGTCCTCGGCTCCTTGGTGCTTTCTCGGGTGTGTGTGTGAGGGGCGGTGATGCCTCTCGGCTTGGGGTCTTAGGGGCAACTGGACGGTTGCTCGGCCACGGGGGGTTGCCTGGGCTCCCTCTTTTTCTATCCTCCCTTTAATAAAGTGTTTCTTACCCTTCCTTAGGGAGGGTTGGTGATGGTCACAATTATGCAATAATATAAATTTATTTATTTAATTGCAATAACAAAACATGCATTGCTGTTTTAAAAAGATTGCACTTCTTGTAGTGTTGACCTTTGACAGTATGTGCAGACAAGTAAAAAAAAAAAAATGAAGCTAAGATTAAAAAGTTCACTACAAGCAAGTTCAGAAATAATTAAAAAAAATTATCACATTAGTAATTATAAAACAAGGAATTCAATAAACAAACAAAACACGTGTCCGTTCACTTTGAAAGCAAAAATAAACTAAAATTAATTACTCTTTTTTTTTTTCGCAAAAATTAATTTTTCGGTTGTGCATATATGCCCATATACAATCTCAGGACGATGCGCACTCAGACCATGACACCGGGAGCAAAACTCCGCCCAATCACCAGTTTATTTGGATACATTTGGACCGTAACACTGTTTGGTAAAGTTGGCAGATATTTACAGATTCAGAGTTCCAGCATCAATAACTCTGTAACGAAACATCATCGACACACAAATTACACCTCTGAGATTAAAACATGAACCTCTCGTCCTAGTTTCCCCGTAAATAACACACAAACCGAAGATTTAATTTTAAAACAAAAATGCTGCTTGTTTGGTTTTTCTGTAAAGATTTCTATTTGTACAGGTTTTTTAAACTTATAAACTTTAAAGCCTTGAGGCACACGCACATGCTCCACTTAGGCGAGTGTCAATGAACACACCAACACACACTGCATGCAACAAAAATAATCATCAATATCTCCAAAACTATAATGGCACAAAACAGCACAGACATTGACTTTTTCCTTTAAAATATAACTGTGTGTAACTTTAGAGGAGCCAGCTTCACCCTGCTCTTACACTATATAGCATGAACCATAAGACCACATGTCCGATGAGCTTTATTACGATGGAGCTTTGTAGTCTAAAAAGCACTAAATAAAATCAAATGCATTAATATTATTATTATCCACCGGTATCCGTGAAGTTGCCCGTAGTATTGTAGTGGATGCTAATGAATTCAACCAGGACTCCAAGCTCCGAGTATGCTTTACGACGACTGTGTCCTCTTGAACTAAAGTATCCCCTTTACCTGTCCGTCACTAATGTTAAAGTTGTGCCGACTGCAAATCCTTAATATCTTTATATTCTAACTCGAAAAGTAAAAATCAATAAATGGATGAATATCCAGCGCTGTGGATGACGCCATTGTGATGAACTCTGACCCGGAACCAGTCTCTGTGTTTAAATAAAAAAAAAAAACATTACGAGATAAAAAAGGGAAAAAATTTTTTTTTAAAAAAATATTAATTCGGAAAACGGATTTTTTAAAAACATATTAATTCGGAAAATGGATTTTTTAAAAAAATTAATTTGGAAAACGGATTTAAAAAAAAATTAATTCAGAAAATGGATATTAAAAAAAGTATTATTTCGGAAAACGGATTAAAAAAATAATAATTCGGAAAACGGATTTAAAAAAATAATAATTCGGAAAACGGGTATTAAATTTTTTTTTTTTTTCGAATGGATTTTTAAAAAAAATTAATTCGGAAAACGGATTAAAAAAATATTAATTCGGAAAACTGATTTTTTTTAAAAAAATAATTTGGAAAACGGATTTTTTTTTTCTCTTTCTTTACTGACTACAATGCTCCATCGTAAAAAATGGTTAAAAAAAAATTGATTCGGAAAACAATTTTAGAAAAAAATAATTCGGAAAACTGATTTTTTTTTTACTGACTACAATGCTCCATCGTACCATCGCACTTTATCACTGTGAAAAAAAATATGACGTTAATTATGGGAAGCCATTTAGGAAAAAACACAGTGAAAATGAAAAAACACAATGAAAACCAAAAACACGCAACGAAAACCTTGGGTTTACACATTAAATGGCGCAATTGTACATTGAAATCCATCCATCCATAGAGAGAGAGAGAGATTTTTCACATTGATAAAGTTGATCGGATATGCGTGTCTGAATTTTTTTTTTAAAATTTCGCATTAAAGAAAAAAAAACATTTATGTGTAATCGGAAGTTGATTGATTTGTAACCGGATGTTGGTTGATGTGATCGGAAAAAAGCTGTTGAAGGCTGCTAGAGAATAAAATTACGGTTCCGTGTGTAATGATGTAAATTGTAGATATAAATAAAATAAAAATACAACAAAACAAAAAAAAATGCTTTAAAAAATAATAATAAAAAACGGATTTCAATGTACAAGTGCGCCATTTAATGTGTAAACCCATGGTTTTCGTTGTGTTTTTTTGGTTTTCACTGTGGTTTTTTTTTTTTTTTTCATTTTCTCTGTGTTTTTTCCTAAACTGCCTCCCATAGTTTTCGTTGTTTTTTTTTGGTTTTTATGGTGTTTTTTTTTTTTTTTTTTTTTTTTCATTTTCACTGTGTTTTATCCAAAACGTTACCCTAAAAAGATCTCGACTTAGATTATAGATTGTTTTTTTTTTTTTTTTATGTCTATGGGGAAAAAGATCTTTTTCTGAAGCACATGAGTTTTTTTTAGCCTCAGAATATTTTTTTTTCTTCTGTAATAATGTGTGTGGTCATAATATCCTGTCAATGATTATGGTTTTAAAAAGTGGTTCCCTAGTGTTCTACACAGTACGTCATATATGTCGTATATGAAGTATAATACATTTTAATCAAGGACTTGTAAATCGTTTGGTTCATATGACACATTAAGTGGTTTGAGATTTTTGTCTTTATATAATGTATGTGTTGCCTCCAAGATAGTTTATAGTGAATTATGACTCCCAGGAATGTCCGTGGATATTCAACATCTTTCATGCGGGGAATCGTCGGTTGCTCCGATACATTGGTGGCGGAATATAAACCTGAAGCACTCGGTGCCACTAGCAAAAAAACACACGAAGAAGAAAAATCCTCAGCTGTATCTGGAAACCAGCCAATGTCAGGAACAAAGCAGTGAAATGGAGGACGATCAGAGCTGGATGATGACTGCTGTCAAACTGGAAGAAGAAGAAGAAGAAGAAATATTATGGAGGGAAGTGAAGCTGGATGAGACGGACAGTGATGATGATGATGATGATGATGATGATGATGATGATGATGATGATGATGATGATGATGATGATGATGATGAAGGCTGCAGGAGGAAAGCTGTGCTGGAGGAGCTTCGTCATCACGACCATCTGTGGGACGGAATGTTTGCTCCAAAGTTGGAGAAAAGCTCCAAAGAAGAAACGGAGGAGTTTCCGTCCTGTGCCGCAGATCAAGGTTCTGTGAAGGTTAGAACACTCCGTGTGTTTCCATTCATTCATTCACTCACTCACCACGTTCATCCACTGATTTATTTGTTGAATGTTACTATGTCCTGTTTATTTTTTCATTGGCTAAAATTAGGCTTTATGATCTGTGTACAGGCTGAGGAATGAAGAGTTAAAGGATGTCAAAGTAAAAAACACCTAGAAAATGCATAAAAATATAGTTTTCACTGGGAATCAATTCTTGTTTTTTGAATTTTGTCCTCTATGGTTTATGTTGGAGGAGAAGCATTATTGTCAAATAGATTTTTTAAAAAGACAGTGGATTTGTTATTCTAAGTTAATTATTTCTATTAGTTAAACATAAATTAATGTGCAAAGGAAACTGAATGATTATTTAATTTCAACCATATAAATTCTAACTTCACTTATTTGTTTTTTTATTGTTTATATGTTCAGTATTTTTGTGAAGTTATTATGTATAGAATTGAGCTACAGTTCAATGAAGTAGCCTTTGAATAAGTTCTGTTTTTTAAGTTAAATACCTCAAAGTTTGACTAGACGCACAAACACGCAGAGAAAAGGCCTGTGGACCTGTTTGGTTTTGTCAATTTTAATTTTTTTATAAATGGTATTCATCAAAATATTTGTTTCAGTCTAATTCCTACTTCACCAGTATCATGCTTCTTATGCACCAAACAACATTATAAGTAATGAAGTATTTATAACTTGTACAAATACATTACAGTTCATAAAAATAATAATATTATTATTTTTATTTTTTTAAAAGGCTGCAGTATTGCAATATTACCTGGAACTGTGATTCTTTGTTTGGTAGTGACGTAGTTACTCATTTTGGTATAGTAACAATTCTACTCCTAACTGTCAATCATTGTGATGATATGTTTACGTAAGGCTTGTGTTCGTGACCGCGCCGGGTTTTTTGAAAATGGATTTTTTTTTACCGGTTGCGAGTCTGACATAGTGTGAAAAGTTCAAATCTTCTTTTGTCAGCTTGTATGACTAATGCTGACTTCAACTTGTGAACAGAGCTGTGCACGAGGTAAACTGGGCTCATGCACACGTAGGCATTCCCTCATGAGCAGGTAGAGAGTTGTGCATGTGCAGAGGGTGTTTCTTTTCTAAATTTTGGGGAAATCATCCTCTATACCTTTAAGTTACTTTTAGCTAATAACACATTTATGCTATGTGAAGACGTTTTAAAATATTAATCTTATTATATTGATACCATTACAGATTAATGTCTACAAATGTGTACAGCATAGCCAGCCATGCATGCTGATGAAGATCGAAGTGAAAGTGATATTTGCAAAATGTTTTAGTGTCAATATTAAGTTTTTCTACAACAAGCAGTGGCTGAAATAACAGGTCATTTCTTTATATAATTTTGCCTGTAAGTGTTTCATATCGATCGATATCAGTAATTATTGATTTGTGTTTTTGGGGCTTCACGCAAGATCTCACCCCGTGGGGTCAAAATGATCACAAGAACCATGAGCAAAAATCCCAGAACCACACGGGGGGACCTAGTGAATGACCTGCAGAGAGCTGGGACCATAGTAACAAAGGCTACCATCAGTAACACACTACGCCGACAGGGACTCAAATCCTGCCGTACCAGACGCGTCCCCCTGATTAAGCCAGTACATGTCCGGGCCCGTCTGAAGTAGAGAGCATTTGGATGATCCAGAAGAGGATTGGACGAATGTCATATGGTCAGATGAAACCAAAATAGAATTTTTAGGTAAAAACTCAACTCCTCGTGTTTGGAACACCATAATAACTGTAAAGAATGGGGGTGGTAACATCATGCTTTGGGGCTGTTTCTCTGCAAAGGGACCAGGACAACTGATCCGTGTAAAGGAAAGAATGAATGGGGTCATGTATCGTGAGATTTAGAGTGAAAACCTCCTTCCATCAGCAAGGGCATTGAAGATGAAACGTGGCTGGGTTCTTCAGCACGACAATGATTCCAAACACATCGCCCGGGTAACGAAGGAGTGGCTTCATGAGAAGCATTTCAAGGTCCTGGAGTGGCTTAACCAGTCTCCAAATCTCAACCCCATAGAAAATCTTTGGAGGGAGTTGAAAGTCCGTGTTGCCTAGCGACAGCCCCAAAACATCACTGCTCTAAAGGGGATCTGCATGGAGGAATGGACCAGAATACCAGCAACAGTGTTTGAAAACTTACAGAAAATGTTAGACCTCTGTCATTGCCAACAAAGGGTTATTGACACAATTTCATATTTTCCACCATAATTTTCAAATAAATTCGTTAAAAATTTTACAATGTGATTTTCTGGATTTCTTTTTCTCATTTTGTCTCTCATAGTTGAGGTTTACCTATAATGAAAATTACAGGCTTTTTACTGTTTAATGTAAACCACTGCTGCTGAATTTTTTTTTAATTTTATATCTGATAATGAGTTACATAAAGTTATGGTTGATAAATATCTCTCTGATTTCCTCTAATTAAACCAGATCAGGCTGATGATTTAAAATTAATTACTGAGAGCTGCACTAACAGGATATTTAGTTTTAATAATCACAATAGTTACATTACTGTCTAATGGGACCAGCTTTGTCTGTGATCACGTTAAATATAATTAGAAATATTGCGTTTCACAAGTTGGGACGGATAAATAGTGATATTAGTTTTACGCTAACATTTATTTCACACGTGTGACATGTCAGCTTTTATCGTTCCATACAAGTGTTAAATCTTACCATAAGTAAATCAGTGGCTTTTTGTGGTTTGATGAAAGTAAGCCGTGTACTTTTAACTTTGTCTCTTTCTTTTATGAAGAGGTTAGCATTAGCTCTTAGCCCAGTCTCTGTGTCGGTGGGTTAGCTTAGCTTAGCATGCTTGGGGTTTTGTCTAATCAGCATGAAACTTTGCACGTAGAGTCTTCAGTTGAACCTGATCTAAAGTTCAGCAAAGAATTTGTTTGGGCCAAATATGCAAATTATTAACGTGTAAAGTTTTCTAGCTAGCTATAAAAACACAAACTGGTGCAAAATAAATGCTAAGAACACCAAATTTGAGATCTTTGGTTGGCATGTGACTGTGGGGGTATGAGCAAAATATTAATAATTTACACCACTAGGAGGCACTGCAAATATCTTTTAAATGGCAAGATTTTTACCAAACTTGGTGGGTATGACCTCTGGTTGCTCTTGAGGCCATATCTTGAAGTTAATTGCGATTGGTCAAAGTGGGTGTGGCTTATTATAACATATATAAATAAACAAATATTTATTTCAGCTAAAGTAATATGTTGAGGGCTGTATAATTTACAAGTTGCATATATAAGAGCACACAGATCCCCCATACCAAAAAGTGCACCACTAGGTGGCGCTATAATGGGTGCAAACGCATTTTGGCCTGTAACTTTCACATTTTAAATCACATCTTCCAAAACTTGATATTCACTTGTTCACAGCAAATGGCACGTTGGCCTGTGTCCTGACGCTCGCCTCAAGCCCGTCATCCTTCGTGATGTACTTCCATGGTACCCTCGAAACCTGGGGGCCTAGTCGCACGGGAAGGCTTGGCCCTCTTTCATAACTGCTTGCACTTCTAGTTTTTCTTTTCATTGGAATATCAGTGGAATTCATTAAAGTATCCATGTAACTTCCATTACTGAGATTGTAATGAGTATTATTGCATTAATGAAAAAAGGAATATATTACAGTAACTTTAGTTTATTTACATAATTTTAGGTTGTGTATAATCCTGGTTCTATGAGTAATATGAGTGAGATGTCTCACTATGGGATGCAACCGCTGTCTGCATTGCTCAGAAGCATTATTTCAATCTGCCAATCCTGATTGACGGATGAAGCGCGCCAGTCCGCTAAGGACCCTCCCATCTCCTATAAAAGGAGGACATTGACAGACTCGCACCATTCAAAATAAGCACATCTTTTTCTCGTTTAACCGGGGTTATATACATATCCTAAAGTTCTATTTCATAATATTTCGTGAGATGTCTCACTATGGGATGCAACCGCTGTCTGCATTGCTCAGAAGCATTATTTCAATCTGCCAATCCTGATTGACGGATGAAGCGCGCCAGTCCGCTAAGGACCCTCCCATCTCCTATAAAAGGAGGACATTGACAGACTCGCACCATTCAAAATAAGCACATCTTTTTCTCGTTTAACCGGGGTTATATACATATCCTAAAGTTCTATTTCATAATATTTCGTGAGATGTCTCACTATGGGATATGGAAATTCCCATAGTGCAGGCATGCTTCTCGATCGGTACCAGCCCCCATTGCAGAAGTCTGATCACATCAAGACAGTAAAACCAAATGTGCACGCACGGGGTGGAAACGTCCAGCATGTAAAAGCGGACAAACGTGAGGGGCGAGGTTCAACTCCCCGCCGCACAGATGTCCTGGACAGACACTCTCCTGAACAAAGCCCAGCATGTGTCAAAACCCTGACTCGAGTAAGTCAAAGCAATAGCCTCCACCACCCAGTGTGACGAGTGTTGCTTAGTAACAGGCTTCCACTTGCAGGGATTGGCCCAAGAGACGAACAGCTGATCGCTCCTCCTGAGCCTCCTCGTCATATCCATATAAGTGCGGATTGCACGAACTGGACACAACACATTCGGCCGCTGCTCACCCTGTGAGGCAGAAAAGGCCAAAAGGTCAATGGGAGAACAGGAGCCCACAACCTACGGTACAAAGACCGGGTTGGGTCTCAGATTGCCCGTCGACTGGAAAAGGAATCCACCTGTGGACAGTTAAACTGGCAAATTAACATGAGATACTGTAGTTGGGAGGAAAAGAGGTGTTTGAATGGTGCGCGTCTGTCCATGTTCTCCATTTAAAGAAGATGGGAGGGTCTCTTGCAGACTGATACGCTTCACCGGCCAATCAGGATTGGCAGATTAAAATAATGCTTCTGAGGAATGCAGGCACAGGTTGCATCCCATAGTGAGACATCTCACCAAATATTATGAAATAGAACCCCAGTAAGAAGAGGAGGAGGAGTCTCCATTCAAAATAAGCACTTGAGGGACATGGCCCCAGCTCTTGGAGCTAAAAACAAGAGCTACGCTGGCCCTAGGCGGGGATTTTTAACCTTGCGAGCGGCTGCTTGCATCAGCGCACACCCGACAAAAATAAATAAAAAATTTAAGTGAGTCCAAAGTGAGTCCAACAAGACACAAACCAAGACAGGTTTGTATTAATTCATATATTGCCACTAAATTTAATTGATTAAATGTGTCATAAATATGAAATAGTTTAATATTAATATTATCTACATGTCATATGTCATGTGTATCTATGTACAGTATGTGTGTACAATACGTATGTATAGATGTTTGATTGTATTAACTGTATACATAAAACCTGTGTAGAAAATACGTATATTGAATGTATATTATGAAAATAGTAATATAAGCTAAATATTTTATGTGTGATATTATGTAGAGAACCTTGTTTTGTTTTGTTGTAATGGGGTAGGTAAGTATAAGCTTTGCTTCAACCTACACCCATTCGGCTGAAGAATTACACAATTGAGTGTTGTTTGTTTGGCATTTTTTTGTGAAGACTGCCGAAATAAATAAATTTAAATTCAAATATTATTTTTAATGCTTTTATGCAGGAAAAAAGGAGAAGGATGTTAACGCAGATGTTCTTCCATGGAGCAGTCGGGCACACGGTTCATGGACCAGAACCAGCAGGACCAGAACCACATCCATGGTCCATAACATGACGAACTCCAAAGCACTGGTTGGACTGGTGTTGATTCTGGAGCATATAGAGGCAGGCTTTGGCCCTTTGTAATAGAAAACCCAAAATCCTTTTTTGAAGTAAATGTTTATATATATTGAGTTGGTTTGAACATCTATTTTGACTTTGTGTAAATAAAGTAATTTATTTATAAAGGACTTTGTTCATTGTTTAATGTCTACTTGTAAGCACACTTGGTCTTTACATCCACACATTCAAACATCAGCATCTGTTATTTTTTGCCCCAAGATAGATAGATAACCTGCCCTGCTGTAGCACATACTATTAGGTTTGTATTTTGTTTCGATATATTTATGGGAATGTAAAGTTCATGCAATACTTACCTAAGGAGTAGGACAATTAAATAGAAAAATGCAATTGAGATGTGCGTCAATAAGGTGTCACTTGTCCATGATCATTAATAACAGCACTAACACAAGCATGATGAAGAGAACACGCAAACATATGTTTATTTAAATACAACAGCATCTCTTCAATCACACACAGTAGGTCGTTGGTCAAAATACACATGAATGGAATGACATCAGTACATGTAAGTTTGACACATACTTGCGCTTATTCTGAGTGTATTGAGTCCCACCAGCAGCGTCTTCACGGACGTGCACAGAAAGCCTTAAGTGCATCTAATGATATTATGAATGCCTTTATTTGCTGTACTAATGCAAGCGTAGTTGAAGCTAAGTAGCTTAGCAAAGGCTAACATTAACATGGTCATTGTTAAGAAAGGCTTCCCACCGAAGGGAAACAGCGGGTGCTGTCACCGTGCTGCTTATTGTGACAGAATTTGCTTTCATTTGTTGCGACCACGGCCTTTGGCCTGGGTGAGACAGTGGGACACACTTTATTATTTCTAATAAAACGTGTGTGTATGTGCGTGCTTGTGGACTTAAAGGGGGGCAACAGCCGAACCTGCCTAGAAAATGTTTGTCTCTCCCGGCCGCCACTGGACCGTGCCGTGACAGCGGGGAGACTGTTGCCTGGAGGGCTCCCGAGTGCACGCATGAAAGCCAAACAGGTGTGGCTGGGAGACAGGAACATCCAGCTGCTTCACTGGAGGAGAGGAGAGAGGTCAGGCCGTTCCCTTCTTTTCTTTTAGCTTGGGTGCGCTTAAGCAAGCTGTGCCGGCAAAGCTGCAGCTGAGGACATGGGTTTTCCAGGCCAGCCGGACAAACTGCAGCAAAATGGCGGGGCGGGCTGAGGAGCCAAGGTAGGCTGCAGGCTTTGCAGCCTGGGCCGTAGTGATGAACCTGTCATCTTCCTCATCCTCTCCTGACACAAGGAGATCAGGGGAGATAGCCGCAAGGTCGAGCTAGGAGCCCCAGCTGGAACCGAGTGCCACCGTGGCATCTATCAGGATGCCTGCCTCTTCTCTCGCTGCAGCGCTGGACGCCGTGAGGAGTAAGGAAAGGGTCCTGCTCGCACAGGCTTGCTTTTCTTTGCTAGAGACTGTATTCCCACATTGACAGAAGCCTCCATTTCTGCACTGACGTAGGCAGGGAGAACCAGTGGATTAGCTATCATGTGGCGGCTAGCAGGCACAGTTGACTTTACAACAGTTTTAAAGAAGCAGAAATTATCAACTGTCTCAGCACTCAAGGTTGGTGTCGCTGCTATGGCTTCCATAAACTGTGCTCATGAGTTGTCATTTATGCACAGTACCTGTTATTTAAACACACAGAAGTAGGGAGAAGATATATTCCAGTCAATGATCAGATAGAGTGAAGTCTTACATCAACAGCAGAGATATCAACACATTTAGAGGTAATCATATCCAAAGTGTGACCTTGAGTGTGTGTCAGACCAGTCACATGTTGTATAAGACCAAAAGTGTCCATTAAAGCATACAGTTCTTTGGCAGTATTGTCCATGTTATTGTCTACATGAATATTTAAGTCACCTGTTATTATTAAAAAGTTGTATTCAGTGCATACAACTGACAGCAGTTCAGCAAACTCATCCATTAATTCTCCAGAATATTTTGGGGGTCTATAAACGACTAAAAACAGAACTCTTGAATCACCCTTCAGTAAGAATGACATATATTCAAAGGAGATAAAATCACCAAATGTTATTTCTTTGCACTGAAATATTGATTTAAAAATGGCAGCAACTCCACCACCTTTCCTGCAAGTACGACACTTATTTAAATAAATAAAGTCTTGTGGTGAACTTTCATTGAGAATAGTATTACTGATACCATCATTCAACCACGTTTCATTAAGAAATAAAAAGTCCAAGTGATGTGTCAAAATAATATCATTAATTAGTAGTGACTTGTTAACAAGAGATCTATCATTAAGAAGAGCTAATTTTAAAGACTTTACTGGAGACACTGGTGGACTTTTTGGATGACATGTTATAGGAGTCACATTTTTATCTCTATAAAGCTTTTTGTTTTTCTTTAATTTCACAATTTTACCTGTGTTACCTGTCACCACAGGAATTAAAGAAGCTGCATTAACTCCATAAGGCCCTGACTTTTTCTGGTTGTTCCTAAAAATAGAGCTATTGCAGTCTAGACCCAGCACACATCAGACCTGTGTCGCTCTAGGTTGAACACAGCTGGCCTGAGGAGAAGAGTGATCCTGGGACTGGTATCGTCGAGGAGGGATGGGTGGTGATGATTGGTTCTTTAGAGGAGATAAGATGGGGCCGTGGTGGGGTAAAGGGTGGGGTGTCAGTCTTGTGCCAGCCAGAACCAGCTCGTTCATCTGGGTAGTTAAATCCAAGAAGGCAGGGGCAGGAGAGAAGCTGGATGAGGTGGAAGTAGGTGAATTTTGGGGTGAAGCAGGTGGGTCCTGAGATGTGGGGGTTGGGTTAACCTCTTAATTTTGGCGATTTTTATTTCTTGCTGGAAGCTCATCGACTCCATGTTCTTTCCTTGTTGTTTTGTTCTCTGATGGTACATGTTGTCCTCTGTCTTTATCAGGACTGATAGCAGGGTGACTGGTGAAGTAAAACAAGTTGGATGTGAAGAGTTTTACTCCAGCCTTGTTTAGACACAGTCCATCTGCTCCCAAAAAATAGGAAAATTTTCTATAAAATTTAGTGAAAGGGCTGCACAAGCCGAAGACAAAAATTTATTCAAAGAGTAAATCCTTGATAATTTCAGATCTCCTTTGCGGACTGGAGGTAAATTATGAGTGGGACATTTTATTTTTATTTTATTTTTTCTCTCCCTCCAAATGACATCAAATTTGCAAGAGGGAAGTGCCCCGAAGCACTGTATTTTGGCTTCAAGAACGCTGAGTTGGAACAGAAGCGTGTGTCAATAAAGTATAATAAAAACATAAAAAATAAAACGTAACCTCTCACTTTTCGTTAGCAATACATACTTCCTACGGGCACTGCACTAGTTTACTTGTGAGTTACAGCAGCATCTTTTATCAAACACTGACAGGTGTTAAAAAAAAAACCTTATCAAACTTGCATGATCAGTGTGTGATCACATGCTTTAGTAGTTATCTGTGATAAATTGACTGAATAACACCATCTTAAACTTTTTACTAATTTAAAAATGTTCAAACCACAGAAACTTCTTAAACATGTTTTATTTTTATTTTATTTATTCAGTTTATTTCCGACATGGTTACATTCACTTTTTTTTTTTTTTTTTTTTTTTTTTACGTTTTTTTGTACATGCCGTAAAAGGAGACGACTTTGTCTCGGCAGATAGGTTTCGTAGATCCTCGCGTATCATCTCCTTGACCTCTTCCAAACCCGAATTGGGTTCTAAAGGGCCTCCCTGCGGTTTTTTCTCCATTTTCCTTCAGTCTTGGGCCCAATTTTTCAGGCTGTTCAGCTGTAGCCAAGGTCGTGTTATCGGAGCGAATGAAAACACGTCTGCTCTCTCCAAAGACCAGAGACTTGTCCGTCTTTAATTCTCACTGCTCAGTAACAGATGATGTCACATCATGTTGGTCTCAGCATTTGTTTTTATTGGCTGTTTAATCAGAGTAAAAGCTGCAACGCAAGCACCCTTACTCTCTAATCATTAAATCTGATCAATCTCGTGGGTCTTATGAAGACGAGCACTTAATCTAAACACTGTCGGCTGGATTGGCTCAGCTGGGGAGCTTCAAGCTGAGAAGAGTTTGGTGAAATGGTAAAGCCCAACATGATCACTGACGGCTTGGGTAAACCAGGTTTAAACTCTAGGCATGGCTCTACTAAGAACACTTTGATGAATACCCCCAGGTCTCCACACACAACGAACTAACTCAAAAGTAAGCAGGAGGTTTCTTTGGAGCGGTTACGTGGAATTGACACCACTTGGAGAGGCTGAGTGCTCAACTAAATGTTTGAGGCCACATTATTGGATTACTACTAGAGACCAAGGACTCAAGGTTACTGAAACAGTGCTAGCCTGAAAAAACAAAAACAAATCAATATCATCATTGGCTTCATTGACACGCCAGCTGAAGGCTGTGCTGTCGAGTGCAGATTTGACACTCCGTCCCCCTCCATCTCCCTCTTGCCACCTGGACTTTTGTCTTCTGAACCAGATCTACCAAGGTCGTCACACACCATCTGACAATCAGAGGGAAGGCAAAGGGTTATTTTGTCTTTGCCTCCACCGGCACTCCGCCCGACCAATTACACACACACTACTTTATTTACAAATCCTAATTCTACACACACAGATTGAAACACACACACGGATCAAGGTACCACGGATCGTATTATGCACAGACAAATAGGTTTACACATTGCAATTCTACACATACAGATTGAAACATGCACACACAGATAAAGGTACAGACACACAGAATGGATTACACACAGACAACTTTATTTACAAATTTTAATTCTACACACACGGATCAATGTACAGACACACAGATTATATTACGCACACACAGATAGTTTCATTACAATAATGGCCGGCCCCATATGCTTCCTTTATGTTAGCAGCTGCCTCTCAGAGGCTCAGTGCAGATGTCCGTCTATCCTCTATAAATCTCCATCAGTTCTGAGTGTTGCAAGCACTGAGAGACATTTGAGGGAACAATTTCAGCAGCTCACAGGGCTCGGTTTACACACCTCTCACATGGCCCCTCCAGGGTCCACGTCCTGAATGTGTTTAAAAACTAGTGGTTCAAAAACTACTTCAAGAAACTCAGAGCTGCCCTGAAAGAAGCAACATTACTGAATTTACTCACACATTTTAGCATTAATGTATGAAAATGTGGCACAAAATATTGATATTGTGCTGCCAGTGATTAATAAAAGAGTCTTTGTGCCATTTTTCTCCTCTGACTTTGACCAAATTAATAATTTTCTTGTAAAACTATTGAAAAATATTTAAAAAAATAAGTCGCCTATCACCATTTTGAGGAAAAATATTGAGATATGAATATTGGTGGATATCACCCAGACCTAATGTAACCAAAGCAGTAATGTTTTATCTTGTAAAGGATATGATTAGGCTATTATTTTGCATAGACACTATACAACTCCTGAGCTGAAGATATTTGGAGAAGTGCTTTTTAGGAATGTTGTAAGTTGCTTGAAGTTCCTGAAATGAGATTGATTTATTATCCTTGTAAAAGTCAGACACTTTCGCTGCACCCTCACCAGCACAAAATTTATATCCAGGGTCTGCCCTGCCTGGTCAAAAGTTATCGTTACCAAAAAGTAGTGCAAAATGAGAATGTGGTTTGTCCTTCCCTATGTGAGCGAGAACACTGTACCATACCAATATGGTGTCCCTCAAGAAGGGATTCCTTGTTTGTTTGATCAACTTTTTTCTATCCACAGAGTACATAAATAAGTTTTAAGGAATTGTAATTGATTGAGAATCCATAACAACTCACGATGAAGAATAAAACATAGCTGCTCTAATCTGAGCTGCCCAGAAATAACACATCAGATTTTTTTCACTTAGAAAAAGAAGGGTTTTGCAGAAAGAGGCATTGCTTTGAAATGGCACAGAAACGCAAAATGATTTAAAAAAAATGTTTATTCACCCAATTAAGGATATGGGTAGTTTGTTCCACCTGTTTATAAACTGCACTACTGCCTTTGTAAAAGGATTATAATTTGCTTGAATAATTGTGTTAATAGTGGGAGTGATTTCAACACCAAGATAAGTAAATTATTGTTTTGATTCCACAAATGGGGTTAAAATTGGAGGGTTAAGCCTTTCATTTTCTGCCAAAAACATTATTACAGATTTATTGTTATTTTTTTGTATCCTGAAAATGTACTGAATGTGGGTAATAAGTCCAGTAATACAGAAAAAGTTTGTAGGTTAGTTATAAAATTACACCATCGGCATAAAAGGTGATTTGATGTTCATATCACCCACTTTTATTCCTGATATACTAACATGTTTCCGAATAAACATAGCTAGTGGCTCAACAGCCAGAGTGAATAAAAGAGGAAACAGCGGACAACCCTGTGTTGTTCCTTGCTTGAGCTTAGATAGGGTTGACGTGAACCCGTTGGTTAAAATTTCAGCTTCTGGGTTAGAGTGGAGAAGTTGCACCCATCTGAGAAACTTGCCTTTAAAACCAAACCTCCTAAGAACTTCAAAAATGTATTGCCATTCTATCCTGTCAAAGGCCTTTTTTTGCGTCCAGAGACAGAATAGCATTTCCTGAGATATTAGCTTTCTCAAAAAGCACATTAAGTACTCTAATTCTAATGTTGTGAAACACCTGCCTTAAGGTCATTATTTAGAAGAGACCTGGAAAGTCATCAACTCAGTATGGATCTATACAATCCACACTGAGTTGAGGACTTTGTCGTAATGTTATAATAGCAGTGTTGAGCATGGGGAGGAAGGGATTCTTTATCAAATGATTCTCTGCACATATCTAGCAGAGGTGGTATTAGTTTAGACTTAAACATAAATAAATTTCCACTGAAATTCCATCAGTTCCAGGACTCCCCCCTTGTTCAAGCGACTTATAGCCTCAGACAGTTCCTGTGTCTTGAGGTCAAGGTCTTCACTAAGGGAATTCATTTTTAGTTGGTCCAAAAATTATTTTTGTTCATGCGAGGCAGAATCTGAATACTCAGAGCTATATAAGGAATGGTACAATTCTAGGAAAGTATTATTGATTTCCTTTGGGTCAGAAGTTGTCTCCATTATTGATTTGAATTGTATTGATCTCTTTCTCTGTTTGTGTCTGTTTAATGTGTGCAGCTAGTAGCTTCCTAGCCTTCTCACCATGTTCATAATAGGACTGTTTTAGCCTCATCAGACTGTTTTGCCTTATTTGCAGGTAGAACGTTATGTCTAAAACTCTGTTTATATAGTTCTACAATTACTGCTGGCAAGGATTTTGGTGAATTTGAGTTTCAGTTTCTCCGACTGATTTCTCAAGCTGTTCCAGATCCATCCTGTAATGTTTGTGTTTGAAACTGATAAAGCTTATCATTTGACCTCTCAAGAAAGCTTTAAAGCCTTGCCACTTCTCAGCAGCAGACATTTGATCAGTATTTGTTTCAAATAGAAATCTATTTGTGCCCCAAGAAATTCTTCAAATTCAGGGTCTTTGAGCCAAGATGTCTGGAGCCGCCATCTCGGAGGATGACAAACAATGTTCAAAAGTTTTTACAGGAATTAAGTTGAGGCATGATCTGAGATTATCATACTATCACACCAACAATTACTCATTATGGATAATGCTGAAAGTTGGTTATAATCGATTCTGGAAAAGGTCTTGTAGGAACTGGAGTAGCAAGAGAAAGTGAACTGGTTTGGGTGCTTATTTCTCCACACATCGCTTAAATGAAAAATGTCCACACACTGAAGCGTGTCTATCCACGTGGACCCGTTTAACACTGGCTGCAACACACTCTGTTCCCTTCTGGGAGGCTCACGAGACAGAGGTTTGAGTGGCGACTGCGGTTTTCCAATTCGTCCACCTTATTTACCAACTCCTTAATAATTGTCTTTATGGTCAGGTTTTGGGCTAGCAGAGATGTAATGTTGTCCTGGTTAGCACTGATTCTGTCTTCAGCTCCTGTGTGTGTGTGTGTGTGTGTGTGTGTGTGTGTGTGTGTGTGTGTGTGTGTGTGTGTGTGTGTGTGTGTGTGTGTGTCGCCACTCTGTGGCTCACACACACATGCTTTAGCCACGCACATGCACGCACATCAATGACTCACATCAGGTCCAATAAGTGAGACTTGAGAGCTTTGCTAGTTTATCACTGTGAGCGAGGCTGCTCAGATGCCCCTCCCCCCTCTCCGGTCTAAACTATCTTCCTCTCACTCACTCGTGCGTTTACAGTCCGTGTCTGCTTGGCTGTATGCAGCGATTGGCTCTGGCCGCACACGTGACTCTAGCTCGGGTGAGGAGCTGTGCAGTAAAATAAATATAGATGATGCACTAGCGCCCCCTCACACACTGAGGTCAAAAGCTGAATAGGTTTCACTTCTGGGTGAACATCAATGTGCCGTCAAGCCAAAGTTAAATGAAAAAAAACATTTGTAAATTACCTTCTTTGCTTTTATAGCTAAATAAGCTTCAAATCCACTTAATTTCTAACCAAATCCATTAATTTGATCATAGACAAGTGCTAATGTCCATCCCTGCCACTGAGCTGTGGAGGCAGTGTGATGCTTTGGTCAATGTTCTGCTGGTAAACTTCCTGATGTCCATGTGGATGTTCTATTGAAATTGAGCTCCTTACTGAAGCCTATTGCTATGTCTGATTCATCTTTAACAGCCACTGTTCTTTCTAGGAACACATTTAGAAACAAATGTTTGTTTGGTTCCTTCTCTGTGTTTAATCTCTAACTGTTCTACAGGACTCTGGAAGCCAGAACAAAGTGACACATCAACGCTCTCAGGACAAAGAAGCTCAGCCACAACAGAGAAACAAATCTAAGAGAAAAACTTCAGCCACAGAGCAAAGAGTTCAACAGCAGAGCCAAGCAGGAGTTAAAGCTAAACATACATGTGACCAGTGTGGGAAGGCTTTTGCCAGGAAATCATACCTCACTAAACATCAACGAATCCATTCTGGATCAAAGCCATTCAGCTGTGATGAGTGTGGAAAGGCTTTTAACCAGAGTTCTAACTTAATAAGTCACAAAGTAGTTCATACTGGAGTGAAAAAGTATAAATGTGACGAGTGTGGAAAATCATTTGCTTTTAAGCAGAGCCTGAAACGCCATCAGCTTGTTCACAGTGGAGAGAAACCTCACACATGTGATGAATGTGGGACGGCCTTCACACATAAGGGTCACTTATTACAACATCAACGTATCCACAGAGAATCTAAACCATACAGATGTGAGGAATGTGGAAAGACTTTTAGCCGATCTGGATCCCTCAGACAACATGTCCTCATTCATCGTGGAATCAAAGCTCAGAGATGTGAACAGTGTGGAAAAGCTTTTACACTCAGATCACATTTAAAGATGCACATGAAGACTCATTCAAGAGCAGAGTTGTATCGCTGTGACCACTGTGGGAAAATATATAAACAGAAACTAAACCTCACCCTTCACCTGAGATCTCACACTGGACATGAAGTGTGTCCCTGTGACCAGTGTGACAAAGTTTTTACAACGTATGACCAGTTAAAACGTCACCAAATCAGCCACTCATCAGAAAGACCTCATAAATGTGACACATGTGGAAAATTTTACAAGTGGAAATCTGCCCTTAATCTCCACCAACGAGTTCATGAGAAGAATGTTTTCAGATGTGACGAGTGTGGGAAGACCTTCAGCACTTCATCTGTTCTCTACTCACATCTCTGTGTGGATGGAGACATGGAGCAGGAATCATCTTCAGATCCCAGCGACACACAGATGGCGGCAACACCTGGTTCCAGTGTTGGACTGAAGAACCCAGAGATCAGGCTGCACAGGGTTCAAACATAAACCTGTTGTCAGCTGGAAAATGGACACCAATAGTTCAGGAAGTTGTTAATCTTTGAAGGTGTGGTCTGAAAGAAAAGATCAATACAATGATCAGTTGGGAAGGAAGCAGGAAGAAGTCTCCCTTTGATGTTGATGTTGACTCGTTTATGTCAAACTTCAATAATCCCTGTCTGAGTGTTTTGGACACAGTAGCTCCAGCTAAAAACACTCTAGGCCTTCAAAAAACCATCTCTATGGATAAATGAAGCTATTTCTAACTTCAGGAAAAGCTGCCGGAAGGCGGAGCATTTGTGGAAAGCCACAAAATTAGAAGTACATAGACTCCATCTTAAAGACATGATAATGGAGCTAAATGAAAATATAAAACATGCCTGCTCTGCCTATTTCTCAAATCTTGTTTCACGAAATAAGAAAAAACCCCAAATATTGTTTGAAACTATTGAAAACCTTGTTACATCCTCACCGTCCCATGTGTCGGTGCACACGCAGAATGGCCGAAATAATTTTTTGAAATTCTTTGTAAACAAAGTTCAAAACATCAGGACCAGTATCACTCCTCCTTTGGTTAGCTTGGACACTACAGTAGCCACTGTGTGTTCATGGTCCTCTTTCACTCCTGTCAGCCTACAGGATGTTCAGGATTTAGTGGGAAAAATGAAACCCACATTGGCCCGGTGGACATTTTTCCCACTCCACTGCTCTTAAACTTTTCTGATGTTGTTGGACCTTGGGTTTGAGAAAAACTCAAATCTGAGATGGAGTTTTCTGGAGCTGTTCTCCAGTGGTTTACCTCTTATATAAATGGAAGAACTTTTAATGTTGCTTTTAAAGATGTAATGTCTAATATGTCCAACCTATCATGTGGAGTAGCCCAGGGCTCTGTTCTGGGGCCTGTTTTGTTTTTATTGTTCCCGATGTCTCTTCGTCGGTTGATTCGTGGTTTTAAAAATGTGTCCTATCATTTCTATGCAGATGTATTCCTGTATTTCACTTCTTATCTGAATTCCTGGAATTTGTATATGCTATCAAAAACTGTTTGACTTTGAATTATCTGCAGATTGATTCTGGCAAAACACAAACTCTGATCATCACTCTGGATAAAAAGATCCCTTTGATCAATAACTCCCTTGGTGCACTGGGCACATCTGTGAAAAACAGTCTCAGAAACCTTAGGGTTGTTTTTGATAAATCAATGTCTTTGGAGGGTCACTGTCGTCATCTGAGAAATTTCTCCGAAATAATCATACACGCGTTCATTTCATCACGCATTGATTACTGTAATTTGGTTTTCTCCTGTTTTAACAAGTCGACTCCAGTCTTCAGACTGTCTTCATTGGCTTCCAGTTAATTATCGTATTGAGTTTAAAATCATAGTCCTTACTTTCCATGCGATGCATGGTCAGGCTCCTCAATACATCACTGAATTGTTGTGCCCCTACACTTCAGATCACAACCTTTGGTCATCAGGCCAGGGTCTCCTCATGATCCCAAAACCGCATTTTAAAACCCGGGGTGACCTTGCGTTCCAGGTGGTGATGCCAAGACTCTGGAATAGCCTACACCAGTCCTTCCATGAGGATGTCTGTGTGGACTAGGGATGTAACGATTAATCGTAAGGCAGTTAAAAATCGATTCATAGGTATCACGGTTGATATCGATTTTCTGAAAATTGAATCGCAGTACTTTTTTTAACCAGCAGAGGGCGGCGTGTACAAGTGTAGGCGGCGGGCGGAGTCTGCTAATAGTTTCTTTCTGGCCGCCTTCTACTCTTAAATATGTTAATAAATGATTCATTACCCCTTAAGCACTGAAAGAATATCTGTAATATTACTTGAATATCTGTAAAAGTCACGTTTTTCTATTAGCTCTGTCTGCTAGCATAGCTTCTCTTCTTCACTGCAAGATATCTGCATGCCAACTGACCACTGTGTTACCAGCGCCCTCAGCTGGTCCAAACAAATATGACGTAAATCAGTGTAATCACGGTTTTTTTTTTTTTTTTTAAATCCAATTGTTAAGGCACAAAATACATTTTCAGTTGCACTTTTAAAAGAAAAAGAACTATTATGCAGTTTTGCATTGTTTATTATAGAACCAGAATTTAAATTAATAGGCTTCATTTTCATTTGTAATATTCCTTTATTTATTTCATTCAAGATTTATTTTTAGTTAAATTGCATTGTTTTGAATTGTTTATCAAGGAATTCTTTTGACAATGAAAAATAAAAGGAAAATAGTACAGTATTTGTCTACAGTCCCATTTTGTAAAATAAATCGTGAGAGAATCGTATCGTGAACCCAGTATCGTGAATCGAATCGTATCGGGAGTTGAGTGAATCGTTACATCCCTAGTGTGGACTCTTTTAAAAAGCATCTGAAGACTGCGCTTTTATGATGTTCCTACTGTTGTTTTAAATTATCTTGTAGTTTATTATCCTTTTGTGATGTTGCTGCTGTTGTTTTAGTTTCATTTTTACTTGTACAGCACTTTGTGATTTTATCTGTGAAAAGCGCAATAGAAATAAAATTGACTTACTTACTTTGTTCAATTTCTGTACAAGATATACATTCTATAGCTTCTGTATTCATACACATGATGAATATGAAGAATGATTCACATTATTGTTATGCACTAATAGTGTTGTGGTGGTCAAGACCGGTCTTGGTCTCGAGACCAAATTTTTAAGGTCTCGGTCTCGTCTCGGACTCTGAAGCATTTTGACTCGGTCTGCCCGGACTCGGGATTTTCCGTCAAGACCGTTGGAGACCAGCACTAATTCCTGCTATTTTTAAACTTTTTTATAATGTGATAATAACACGGAGAAGAACGTATTATTTAATCCACCCCGTATAATGACCTCAACCTTCCTTAATGTGACTGAGTGACGTGTGTGACACATTCATACGTGTGTGGCTACGGTGTCAGTTTGGACCACGAAGCGCAAGGGAGATATGAACTAATCACCGGTAAAAAATCCCAGTAAAACTCCAGAAAACAATCACCATGAATAAATATTATCTCCCTGGTAAAGACAGTAGCTCTAACAACTGGTAAAATGATAAACTGATGATATTACAGCCTGTGAAGGCTGGATAGGGGACGCACTTACTCTGCTTCTGGGTCCTAGTGCCAGCCGAGCGGTGAAGCTTCTTCCGTTTACCGTGTGTACTGAGGTCCGTGTGTGTTTAATAAGTCCGTGTGTGTTTAATAAGTCTGTGTGTGTTTAATAAGTCAGTGTGTGTCCGTGTGAAAGTCTGCATGTTTATGCCTCTGTCCATCCACTCTTTTCATTATATCCATGTCTTTTAAGGCTTTATTACATAATGTCGGCTGTAGTCCGGGCCGCCGCCGGCTTGGTTTATGTCGTCACCAGCGCGTCATCGCCGCAGAGTTGCACAAGCCAGAATGAGTCAAATAACTGTAAAAAGGTCTTATATTAGTCTATTTTCTTTTTAAAGTGGTGTTTTTTGTGGCTTTAGACTCCAATTACGTTTATGTATATAATATGTTCCCCACAATATAAACAGGTTCATAACATAATTATTTTTTATAGTTTCTGTTTCCACTGTATCCAGAATAATAATAATAATTCTCAACAAGAACTATTGATTAATCTGTTACATGACTTTTCCAGGGTTTGTTTGTTTTATTTAGTTTCACATCTACCTGTAGCTCTATGTTTTTTACACTGATGACAACTTGTTTGTAGTTTTATTTCAGAAAGTTTCACTTTTACAGTTACAGTTGGAAACCTTTGTTATTTAAAATAAACTAAAATTAAAGAGAGAATGTTATTTAACTGTTGAACCTTGTCATAATTTTATTTATTTATAGATTTTTTTAAATTGAAAAAAAAAATGTTTATGGTCTTGACTCGGTCTCGGCTCCCGAAAGTCTTGGTTTTGTCTTGGTCTCGGTGCATTCTGGTCTCGGATAGTGTGGTCTTGAACACAACACTATACACTAATGACAGATTCTATATCAGGGCTGTCAAACTCATTTTAGTTGAGGGTTTAAATATGGACCAGTTTGGGGTCCAAAGGGCTGCAGATTATAGGAAAACCAGCCCTAGTTTGTACTTCACCAATAAATGAAATGTAAAGTATGTAAAGCACCAACAATACAATAAGTGACAGATATCAGTCCCTGTAGGATATTAGTGAACAACTTTGCTTTAATTTTGGAAAATGTTGTGGAATAATTTAGAGAAAATGTAGTTTAAAATGATTCCCATAATGTGATGTCAGCATGGGAAAACTGTTGAGTTTACTTAAAATTATTTGTTTTTAGAGGGGCTGAGATATCTACAACTGAATTAATTTATAATTTCCACAATAATTCATGTTTTCTCTGTAATTTTTACTTTCTCCTGCAGGCTGAACTAGATGCTCTAAAGCAGAGAGTGTCATTCTCGCGGCCTGGCCCGCGGGACCATAATTTGTGGCCCGCAGGACAATGTGAAAATGTAATGTTAGTGCGGCCTGTGTGTTTTATACTGTATTGTAATGACATGACTCAAGCCGTTATCAAAGGTTTATCAGCCTTTAATGGAAGTCTTTAAAACATTATGTATTCATTATCCACCTTGTTGTGTCCTGAAGAAAAAGCGGAAATGACGTTCTCCGTGCGTCTGGTTGGCTAAACACGTGACGAACTTTATTGCTTGAAAAAAAAAAAATTATTAGGAGAGCGACAGCAATTAGCCGACATCATGTCATGTTCAAAGCCTGCAGTGAAGAGAAAGGTTGGTGATGAGCACAGACTATTTCTTCCCTCAAGCCAAATGTAGCTCAGCTATGTGAGAGGAAGCGCTGCCAGGTCTCTGGCAGCAGGAAGTAGGCAAGAGAAGCTATGGTCAGAAGAAATGTTCATGTTTGTCAATGTTGCATTCATGTTCAGGGCAGTTCATGTTCAGAAGAACCCATTGAAATTAAAGAATTGTTAGTAATGACATTTATGAAGATTTAATTTTTTTTTTACCAAAGTTTTTTATAGAATACCTGAAATTAAAGCTAGGGTAGGTGATTTTCTCCAGATACACTTTTTTAGTTTTTGGTTGAAATTGTCTTTATGTCCTGACAGAAATTAAGATCTTATGTGCTCTGAAAAAGGAATGAAAAAAATCTGTCAACTGTAGCAGCTGTAAATCTGTAATAACTTCAACCAATGGAAAAAAACAAACCGTTTCTTTTTTTAACCAATCACGTCTCCCTGCTCGTTCTCAATCCCTCATATACACGAGCTCACACTGAAAGCGCGTCACCTCTGACAGAGTTAAAACAGAGTTTTTGGTCACGTTTTTTAACATATATTAGGTAAAGTTTAGTGTTTACTTACTGCTGAATGAGACATGAAACAACAACATTTCTACACAATACAAGTGATGAGCTGAGCTCCTCTTCTGCAGCAGCTGTGAGCATGCATGTGAGTGAGACGGAGCACAGAGGGGAGGGGGGTAAAGGTGGAGTAGTCAGGGAGGCTATATTCAAAATCATGCTAGCTTTCAAAAATTGCCTACCCTACCTTTAAAGAACTGTTAGTAATGACGTTTATGAAGATTTTATTTTTTTTACCAAAGTTTTTTTGTGGAATACCTGATGCGGCCCAGCCTCACCGAGACTCTGCCTACTGTGGCCCCAGGGTAATTTGAGTTTGAGACCCCTGCTCTAAAGGGTCCGATTTGAGCCCTGGGCCTTGAATTTGACACATATTCTATCTGAAAGATAGTCTATGATCATGTGTTTGTGTACTGTACATAATAATCATTAGTCATCAGTCTACAGTATATAAAAATTACCTTCATTCCAATATATCTAATAATCAGATCCTAACTTCCAAATGAATATACATGCTGTTATTGCAGCCCATCTTCATCCATGAAGTAAAATTATAGCAAAAATAAAAAAATTAAGTGTTATGCAGTATGCACTAAACTATAGCAGAAATACAAATATTGCAAAGTATGAAGTAGACTGTTGCAGAAATATAAGTGTAAATATTGCACAGAATGAAATGTAAACTGCGTGTGGTAAGGGTGGGACGGTGAACACAAGCCCAGGCTCAGTGTGGTTATGGCTCTGGGGAAGAAGCTGCCCTTGAATCTGCACGAAGATTACTCTTTGAAAAAAATATTATACTAATGTTTTTTAAGCCCAAAAAAATTATTAAAAGATTTTTAACACCGCAAACAGTCATGAATATACTTGTAATAACCTGATTATTATCAGTGTTAATGCTAGTATTATTGTTTTCTTTTGTTTGGAGTTATTGTATTAAATGCCTGATTATAGCAGTGTCATATTAACATGGTTAAAACTAAGGGAACTTTAATAAGTTAACAATAAATAATATTATTAAAGTGCATTACTCAGTTCTTGTTAAAATATGTACATTTCATGTTTAGATAACTTTGGAAAGGCTTTAAAACTACTCTGGACACTTTATATTCACACAGTTTGTGACACTGCATAGTGACAGGAAAAAGAGTAGAAGAAGAAGAGGTCGGGAACGGAAAAAAAAAAGGAAAAAACCAACGAAGAAGAACAGTGTCTACCACGCTGGGATTTGCGTGTGTTTTGGACTAGTTTGCTGCCGACGGAGAGTGAGCACTCAGCTGACAGAGGAGCTAGCTTGAACAGCTACATCGCCACGCTGCCATCCGCCGTGTCGAGGTGTGGACGAAGGACGCCGTTTTCGCTGGACGAGTGTGTGCAGTTACCTGGTTGTTCATCGTTGCAGTGCAGCTGGAGAAGGAGGAATACCGGAGGGATTTCTGTATGGTAGGAGACATCTCCATTCGCGGAAGGGAGGTAAAGCTTTCCGTTTCCTTCATGAGCTCCAACGTTAAAGCGCGCCAACGAAACTAAAAGCAAGCTTGCTGGGACAATCGGTACAGAGTACTCTTGTTTAAAGGGGACATATCATGGTTTTAAATCCTTCCTTTTTACATATAAATCATACAGTTGTGGTCTATATAAAGCGGAACTGCAATGCTTGGTTCTGAATTCCTCATTATTATAGCTCCACCCCTTTTCTACCCCTTTTCTGATGTGCTTCTGAGAGCAACTCGTTTTGGTGCTGTCTCTTTAAATGCAAATGAGACACTCCATACCCCGCCCCCTCTTCAGGTGACACTCGGTTCAACTCCACCCTGCTCGGCCATTTTTGTAGTTTGATAGAAGAGATACGGCTATGTAAGCGGTGCATAAACTTTTTATTCAGAGGTTATTTACAAAATGTCAACAACAGAAGACTTGTCCATCCAGCCTTACATGTTACAGCCAGAGTCTGACCCAGTGGAGCGAGATGAAAATGAAGATGATGAACCTGCAGAACCCTAACAAGTGAGCTAACACAAGCGCCAAGCTAACATCACGAAATGCATTTTAATACAGTCTTTTCAGAGACAAAAACGGCAAAATGAAATGACTAATGAAAACTTTAGACTTAAATTAAATCACGTAGGCCATATCATCAAGGATCTAAAACGAGCACACAGCGCTAACATATGAAGACGGTGCAACTGCTAATGCTAACAAAACAATGACAGGGACGTCTTATCATCACACTTTTTAGCGTTATTTACAGCTTACCAAAGTGCTCTGTTCGTCGTCTCCAAAGATAGAAGGAATTGAACCCTCAATCAGACAAAGTCTTTCGGCAAATCCTTCTTTATACTGGTGGAGGTTGCTGAAGCAGCCATCATTGAAGTGCTGCGCGCACACAAAAATGACCTTACCCACGGATGTCGGTACATTTCCGTGAAAGATAAAACTCAACCAGCCACTTTGAAAAGGTTCTGATACTGGGAGACGGTGTAATGAAGCGTGTGGGTTACTACATCCAACAACCCAACATTTTGACTTATCCTCTCGTAACTTCGGCATCCTTGAGCTTGGACTACAAAATAAAAGCGAGAAATAAAAATGGCGGATTGCTCGAAGTGTTGGACCTGGAGTTGATGAACTAATTTGGCAGTTCCGCTGCAAATACTGTGATGTAATAGTTCAAAAAACGTAATAGAGAATAGAAAAATCGAAACAGATTGAAAAATATGAGCAAAACAGAATATAAAGATATCTACGGAGCATCTGAAGAGACTAATTTGATTTTTTCTGTACTTCTAAGCACTCTAAATATACAACAAAATGCATTTAAGGGCTAAAAAAGTGGATTTAGCATGATATGTCCCCTTTAAAACTGACAAACTATATCTTCCTAACCTCCAGCGAGGAGGGTTATTTTCCACAACTCTGTGTGTTTTCTATAAGGTTCAACAATTTCATGAAGAACATGTAAGGTTGTTAATACACCGGTTAAACTGAGCTACTGTGTTGTGTTGTTTATTTCTGTGTTATTTAAGGTGCATAGGTTTCTATTAAGGTATAGTAATCATATTGTCTGTTAAAATTATATAAATATAATTTTATACATTGATATTATAACTTAACTGAGTTCCCTGGTAGCCTCGTATGCTACGTTCAAGAGAGTGAGAATCATACTTAACCCTAGATAGTTACTTTACAATGGAATGTCTCTTTCACCACTAATAGAGAGATAGGAGCTCTAATATTCGGGTGAATATAGTGTCTTCTATTTGGCGGGCCATGGTGAAAGGGTTACATACTGATGTGTAAAAAGTTAAATATACACATGCAAACACAGCAAATAGGCTCAGTCTGCTGTTGGAGGTTGTGGGCCACGTTGACCAAACACATGCACGAGCTGGCCTAATGTCCTGAGGAAGGCCTGGTTAAAGTCTGCCATGGCAGCCATATTCTCTCTCCGCGGAGCGGCCTCTTGTTCCCTGCACAGAGCAGCATTACGGAGCACCTACTAGAAGAGCCTCTCTCGCTGTGCACGATCCTCATCATCAGATCTGTGCATCTGGTGCATCACCGCAAGACAAAAAAATTTATTAAAACACTCATTTTGGATTTAGATTATTTTCAATAAACATGTATCTGGTACGAGTGGTATTACCAAGAACAGTCTACAATGGAAGGGGCTGCACCTACCTCCGGGTGTGCCAGACACTGCAGGTGATGGTGAAGCACATGGGGGCATTGCTGGGCAATCGGACTGTGATGATGGTGTTCACTCAGTGGTAACCTCACTTGTTTGAAAGTCACCTTTGAAAAGAAATATGAATACATTTAATTGCCAAATAGTTTATGAGAAAGCCATGTACCCTTCGTTCTTTGCTTATTTTGTTTTAAAACCTAATCAAAATAACAAATAAACAGTGTGGCTTTTTGTTTTTGTTTTTGTCCTTATAAAAAGGAGCAATAAAAGTCACATTACTCTACAAAATTGGTTCACAGTACAAGAGCGCAAAATTAATCTGCCGTGTTTTGGCTTTTTGATATTGTGTGTGTGTTTTTATAAATGCCAGCAAATAAAGAAAGAAAAGAGTGGACTCATTTGTTACTTCCATCATGGAGTTCAAACAGCTCCACAGCTGATTCCACGCCGCCTTCCCTGCCTTTCTTTGTGGGTCTGTGGCCATAAATAGCGTTCATTTGGTCAAACCACTTCTACTTCTTGCGGTTCGCTCTACTCCGACCGTTGTGGTCTTTAATGGAGCGATAGTCGCTCTTGAGTTCTTTTAACTTCTCCCGGCACTGCACAGAGTTCCGGTCTAAGCCGCGGTCACGCGTTTTGCACAGGAAGCTGCTGGTACACTCACTTGTTGCGAACACAGCCATCCAGCTCATTCACTCGTTTTGCAAACAACAATAATGGCGGCCAGTTTCTTCCTCTGCATGTGTTGATGATACAACTGAGAGGATTCTCTGAACTACTCAGTGTGCCTACGTCACATTTTCCTTCCCGGGTGGATTTTTTCAGAACGGCTCCGGAGCAAGTACTGAAAAAAAACCTCCAGGTACCACGGAGCAGGTCCGTTTTCTCAGTGGAAACGGAAAAAAGAAGAGTAGAGTAGAGCTGATACCGCCAGTGGAAACACGCCACTAGAGTAATCGCTGCTTTCACATCCAGTCACGATGTCTTTCTAACAAATTCTGACAAAATGAGTCAAACAAGTGCAGAATCATTTAGTTTGATATTGTCCCTACATTAATAAAGCTTTTTATTCAAATGTAGTGTTGTATTAACATCTGAGACAGTGAAAAAGTTCCTGTTTTGGTTCTAGAAGAGTATGAATTATTCCTGTTACGGCAGAATTTACGGTTGACCTCATTTGAGACATGATTCATTGCTCTGGTTGAATGATAGAATCCAGGAGAAGCATTGATGATTTAATAAAAAATGATTTTATTCTAAACTAAATAAAAGAATACAAAGTGGAACAAAGTGAAACAAAATTAGCGTCCGTCCAGGCGGACGTCCGAAGGAAGTGCCGCGCCCTGCCCCAACAGTTTCAAAGCTTAAGCTTTTTATACAGATAAGAAAAGGTCCCAACAGTGAGAGACAAAAGGGAGGGAGTCAGATGCCCATAGTGGCAATGTTGGAGGATGATGAAGATGTTATGAGAAGGTTTGGCTCCAGTCTTTATCTGTCTTGATAAGTGTGTACGTCAGTGTATGTCTGCAGAGATTTTGGCCTTGGCAGAGACTGTGCTGCACTGAGAATAATACGATCTGTACTGTTTAATCATGATTCAGCTGTTCAAAAGTGTAAAGATTAATGGAGTCGTCATGTATTAAAACATGACAAATTGTACACATGAACATACATTTGAGGATATGATGATGAATATAAAATTTGCCATGACATTCCCCACTTTTGGTCGCCTCAACGACCAAATCAAGAAACAAAATTATTATATTCCACCTTTGCTGTCTGTCAGGGTTAACCATTAGCATCGTTATTGTCATACATTGGATATATTCTTCTTTTGTGAGGCACGGATATAGACATATCAAGAAAAATGTGGAAATAAACCTTAAAAAAAAACTTCATCATTATTATCAATGGCATGAATCATCAAAAATCATCCTTTATTACATCTAGATAAGCAAAAATCATCATTTGCATCAAGGACATCACTCGTCTTCATCGGCTGAGTTCAGTGGTAACTGGGGTAACCAATAGCATCATGAGTGAAGAACCTTGAGTATTTTCCTCAATCGTAGCAGAAGGGTTTATGACTGTATTCCTGCAGCTAGGTGTGAGCTTGTCCTCCCTCAACCTAGCTATGAGCATTTGGTGTGGCTTATAAACAAAGCTAGGCCCTTGTTCTAGAGAGTTTTCTTGTGTGTGTGTCTCAGTGGCCTTGTCGGTTCCCCCTTCATTGTTCGGTCAGCCTCCGTCTCAGCATCAGCTGGTGTCGGCAATCATCTTGGATCCATGTTGCCTGCTCCGCGACCTTCACTGCCGTGTGGGTCGTTCCGGTCGGCGTTGTAGATGATTGGTTGTTGTCTGAGGAAGGGTAGTCTCCACACACCTGGCAACCTCTCTTGGGATCGGAAGGTACCTGAACAGAAGAGGGGGAAAAACACCAAAACAAAACTCTTGGGATTGGCTGGTACCTGAACACATGCGCGATCCCACTACTGAGGCTTTAGCTGGTACCTGGTACCTGGTAGGCTTTAGCTGGTACCTGGACAGAAAAAAAAAAAGGGGGGGGGAAAAAAAACAAAACAGAACAAAATAAAAAAATAAAACGAAATGAAATAAAATAAAATAAAATAAAATAAAATAAAATAAAATAAAATAGAATAGAATAGAATAGAATAGAATAGAATAGAATAGAATAGAAGTTTAGGGGTGTTAGGTTTAGTTAACTAACTAAATGAATAGTTAGTATGGCCAGGAAGGCAGAGACAGGTCAGAGGTCAGGATCTGAGAGCTTTTCAGATCCTAAAAGGTGCTGCTGCACAATCACACAGTGGTTAGGTGTGGGTTAGTGAGCTTTTAGCCATGCTAGCTCTGTAGCCCATTCGCACGCGAGTGGGAAAATATGAGGCTTGAAAGAAAAGCAGGAAGTATTAATTCGATTTTCTTTTCCTGGAGTAAGAAGAAGCATAGCTGGAGTTGCAGTGATTATCTGTGGTACATCTACTTACCTGGTGAGAAGCAACAATTTGAGAACCACTGTTTACAAGGACATGCAAGTCGGACGGAGAAGGACATGCAAGTCAGACGGAGAAGTGTGGAGTGTGATTACATGTCTTCTCAAGATGAATACATACAATTGGGAGACATGGAGATGTGAGAAAGCTAAATGAGTTTAACCAAATAAATAAATGATGTTATTTATTTATTTAAATTGTTTGTTTATTTTCTTTGCTATCTCTTATTTGTGAAGGAGAAATCTTATTCTATCCTTTATTTATTCTGAATAATGTTAACACTCCACACCTATTTACATAGCCTAATTCTTTTATAGAGCTGAATTTGTCAGTTCATTTATTTCATTCATTTCCCTCATAATTATTATTTGAGATGTAATTTACTTAATTTTGAAGGTCAATTGGTGGCAAAAGTGTCTCCTATTCTGTGTCTGAACCAGAGTTTAGCAAGATTATTGGCCCTTTAAGGTTAGACAGAATTAAAGTTAAGTTGAGTCGAACAATCATATTGTCTTTTGCTCTCTGTATTTATCCCATTCGTGGGGGTGACGAGCCCCAGCACGGTTTGGAGAGCTTCCTTAAATGCTTGGAAGTTACTCAACTTTAAACTATCTCTTATTTCAATCAATTATCAAGAATTTCAGGAGGACCCTTTTTTAAATCTCAGGCGACCCAGATTGGGCCACCAACCCAATGTTGAGAACACTTAATTTTTCCCTTAAAAGTGTCTAAACCCAGTGAAGGTGTTTTATGGTCTTGCACGCTAAGTGCTGGTGGAACAAGAAGAAAATAGTTGGAGGGTTTGAGGTATATTTTCCTATGATAAAATATAAATCAAGAATCAGAGGGACGTTGGCCCCTCCCTTCCCTTTTTTTACATAAGAATACATTTGGATTCTTAAAACCATATGATAAATATCATTGGAAAATTACTTATCTGATCATTTTGGATGTGTCTCCGTTTTCCTCTCTCTTGTGTCCGCCTGCCTTTGTGCCCTCCAACCTCCTCGACCTCCTTCTCCTCAGCCATAAAGGTCAAAGCCAGGGTCAACTGTACGCTCCTTTTGGAAATTTGAAGATCTGTCCCCACTTTCGCAGTTGGATTGGAAGTCTCTGTAGTCTCTGGAATAGATATTATGTTAGAACATCCACAATATGTCATATTGTCACGTGTCTATTTCAATCTATTTCCCCTTTGTTTCCCAGTTACAGTTATGGACAATACTTCCCTTTAATTCTCATCCTTCATCATAACAAGCAGTGACCAGGCATGGCGGCTGGAGGAAGGATCGGAGTCGAGAAGGCGGTGGCATTCTGTTAGGAAACACTCAGAAACAGAAAGAGAGGAAACCATTAAGACTTAACTGGATAATTTAAAATATCTCTTTTCTTTAGTTGGATCTGATTCGTCTCCTTACAGCGACCTGTATTTTGGAAAAAGCTACATAATAACAACAACTAAGACGAAGACATAGACAAGTGCACACCACAACGAGTATACACATATAACAACAAAAAAACATGGACACTGAACATGTAAGGTCAGTCAAGGTCAAAGCCAGTCATTCCACTGAAAGTGGTATCATATATAAAAAATGTCGTTTGGCGTTTTTAAACACCCAGAAAAAACCCTTTAAAACCTGGTAAACTTTTTAGAAGGCCCAAGGCCTAAAACCATAGTTCTTTTAACAAGCAGCAGTGTTTTCTGAACACCCCACTACATAATTGGCAAAAACAGGGAGAAGATCAAGTGCATCAAAACCCAGGAGGAAAAGAAGGTGAAACAGAGGAACATGTGTGGTCAAACAGCCATTCATCGGTCAATCACTCAATGACACGTCCACGGCACATTCGCACTCACAACGCGGTTCTCTCAGGCATACGTAACGTGTCATCATTCAGTCACTCATGCACCGCACACGTTCATGCCTCAATTTTCACGTCCATGCATTCACAAGGTTTTGCTGCATAGTGTCTAAGTGGAATATAGGTCTCATCTAACCCACCAGCGGCGATAGCCAGTCCACCTCCTCTCTCGGGGTCAATGAGCTCTTATTGCCCCCTCATGCTTGGCAACCTTTTAGTGTTAATTAATTGCTTTTTACTGGTATCGTCTGATTACTAAGAGGTACGCTCCTTTTTACTTCCGCCTTGGCGGAGTCTTAGATTATCGCCCGTGGTACTGACAGTCTGCTCATCTGCTGATCAGGCAGGAATCGCACGGCCGTGTCTAACTCAACAAACTCAACAACTCTCGACCTCCGGCTTTGTAAAAGATAAAGCTGGGGAGAACTCTCAACCTCCGGCTAAAGCTCAACAACGACCTCCGGCTAAAGCTGGGGAGAACAACAACTCTCGACCTCCGGCTAACTGGGGAGAACAACTCTCTAACCTCCGGTTAACTGGGGAGAACAACAATAACAAACAACTCTCGACCTCCGGCTAACTGGGGAGAACAACTCTCTAACCTCCGGCTAACTGGGGAGAACAAAACAAACAACTCTCGACCTCCGGCTAACTGGGGAGAACAAAACAAACAACTCTCGACCTCCGGCTAACTGGGGAGAACTAACCTCCGGCTAACTGGGGAGAACTCTCGACCTCCGGCTAACTGGGGAGAACAACTCTCTAACCTCCGGCTAACTGGGGAGAACAACAATAACAAACACCAACGCAGACTGTCAGGACTTTATTGGGCACTTCTTAAGATTGAACGGAGCACGCAACCTCTAATAACCCTCACTCTAAGGGAACGTAGAAATTTGTTCAGAACGGTCTTCGGTTACCAAGCATGTATCAAATCAGGTGGACCACTATCCCCCTAAGAGTGCTTTCCCTAGCAAGGTCTATCCTTTTTCTGCACATTAAACCAGGACTTCTTGTTTGAAAAGTAATTGCCTATGTACTCATAGCAACTAATGGGACATTTTTTCTCAGGAAAAATTTGGTACCCCCCCCCCTGCTGTCGAGTGGCTTTGGGCCGGCCAGACAGTCCGACGCGGTTAAGGGGGGAGCGCGCAAAATGAAAACAATGAATGTTGAACTAGGCTGTCTGTCGCAAGCAGCTTCAAAAAGGGTAAGGTACAGATTGTTTACGAGGGTATCGGTCAAAAAAATGTCAAAATTTAAACTTGTTGAGGCTGCAGTCCTCAATCTCTGTCTCAATTTTCCTGAAATTGAGTAAAAACAAAAGAGAAAAAGAAGAATCGTTCAGAAATAACAAAGGAGAAAAACGTGTGAGCTCAAAAAAATCATGGCCAATAAAATAATAAAAAATTAAAACTTCAGCTCCAAAAGCTGAGGCAACAGAGGGCTCTGTCTTCAGCGGATGTAACCATATCTTGCATTGTGGGGGCCCTCCTCTCAATCAAGAAAATAAATGAAAGAAAAGCCTTATCAGTAACACTATTTTCTTCCCCTTTGTTTGTTGTTTTCTCATAAAGGCCAAAGCAGTGTAAATAAATGAGCAACATAATGAATAAAAGCAAAGATAAATGATGGGCACACTTGATCTCATGTGGCAAACAGAAGGGTTCTGTGTGAAGTTCTGTGTTTCTCATAGTTATGAATGTGGGTGTGTGACTGTATGTCTGGTCTGTCTGCGTGTGAGAGAATAAATGAAAACAAAATAATCTAGTGCACAGTCAGAAGATAGAGGGGTTAGTATTGTGCGAAGGAGAAGCTTGTTGGCTATTTGCTAGTTGTCCCCCTCCATGCCAAAGTTCAAGGCTAAAGTGATTTAGCTCTACCACCAAAGGCTGTGGTGGACTTCTTGTTGCTTGGTATCCTTGTGGCTTTTGAAACAGTGTCTTTTTGGTGAAGATTTCCAGCAGACGTGTGACCAGTCTGCAGTTGCTGCCCATCATTCAGGCAGTAGTCGTGGCATTTAACTCGCAACTCATTGGTGGGGGAGTGTCCAACCACTCCGACGCCCACAGGTTCTCAGTCTTTGATGATGGGGCAGGATGTGTTAATCCAGCATTGGCATGCGGCCCATTCATAGACGATGAAGAGTTGACTTGGGACTGAGCGAGTTATTTCAGCATTGCTTTGCTGAATGGGAGTTGAGTCCTTGAGTCCTGAAAGGTCACACACCTTTGATTGTCCATTTCCTTCTGATGCTTGGTCCTTTGAATGATGTTGACATTCCATTAGCGTAAGAGTTGAAGGTGATTTCATTCTTTCATTGAAGATGTCGTTTCTTCAGGGGACAACCACAAAGCCAACAGAAACTAACAATTTAAATAATAAAAAATGATAATGATGGTAACAGTAATATTAAAATAAAATAAAATGAAATACTGTATTCATCTGTGTGTGTGTGTGTGTGTTGCCCATCAAACATGAAATCAAAATAAAATTTAAAATAAAAATAAAAATAGTGTCTGTGTGTAATGGCACTATTCTATCGGCAGGGGAGAAGTGAGAAATCACAATGTTGTGTCACAAGTGTGTAGTGCACTAAACTGGCCAGTGAGGGGCGCCACCTCTCTCTTGGGATGGGTGTGGCGTGTGCGTGCGCCCGTGCGCGTGCCTGTGTGTGTGCTCTCTCTCTCTCCCTTTCTCTCTCTGTACGTGTGTGTGGGTGTGTGTGTGTGTGTGTGTGTGTGTGTGTGTGTGTGTGTGTGTGTGTGTGTGTGTTCACACGTCTGTTCTGAGAGAAAAAAAAAACAAAAAACACAGCAGCTCACTGCGAGAGAACAACAAAACAAAAAAACCCAAAGCCGGCTCTCTCCAAAATGAGAGCCTTAAAGCCAAACAACTACAAAAAAAAGAAGTAAAACTCACTGAATCATGATCTGAGTTCACATCATACCAAGATTGTATATGCGTATGCATTTGTTTATTGGATTCTTCATCTGTTTGATTCACAGAAACACAATTTAGGTTAGATTTGGGGTTTTAATCTTTCGGTACAGAGGTGAACTCAGATCATGGCACCGCTGGGATGTTTTGGAAACCTTGTTGCCCGTCTATCTATGGTCAGGACCTCACAGGCTGTCTGTGGGTGTCCGAACAAAACCAAAGTAAATAATGACCAGCCGTATTTTATGCCTAAACAAAATATCCGAGCCCGAAGAAAACCAGAGAGAACCTACAGCATTAAAAAGCACAGAACCTCAACCATTTGAGCCTTTCTCATGGCAGTTCACTGCGTCAAAACACAGAACAGCTGAGGATCAAAATCAAAGCTCAAAGCTGAAAATCAATACAATGCTTGACTGGTTCAAAAAAAAATCAACACAGAGCGAATATATATATATGTAAATGAAAATTTACATATATATATATATTTATAAAGGCAGCTTTACCTTAGTCCGAATTGGTGTTTGAGGTTCAACCGATGGTTCGTGCTCCAGTCTCTGTCCGAGGGGTGGACAGAAGATGGTCCTGTTCGTGATCGCCAATTGTTACGGCAGAATTTACGGTTGACCTCATTTGAGACATGATTCATTGCTCTGGTTGAATGATAGAATCCAGGAGAAGCATTGATGATTTAATAAAAAATGATTTTATTCTAAACTAAATAAAAGAATACAAAGTGGAACAAAGTGAAACAAAATTAGCGTCCGTCCAGGCGGACGTCCGAAGGAAGTGCCGCGCCCTGCCCCAACAGTTTCAAAGCTTAAGCTTTTTATACAGATAAGAAAAGGTCCCAACAGTGAGAGACAAAAGGGAGGGAGTCAGATGCCCATAGTGGCAATGTTGGAGGATGATGAAGATGTTATGAGAAGGTTTGGCTCCAGTCTTTATCTGTCTTGATAAGTGTGTACGTCAGTGTATGTCTGCAGAGATTTTGGCCTTGGCAGAGACTGTGCTGCACTGAGAATAATACGATCTGTACTGTTTAATCATGATTCAGCTGTTCAAAAGTGTAAAGATTAATGGAGTCGTCATGTATTAAAACATGACAAATTGTACACATGAACATACATTTGAGGATATGATGATGAATATAAAATTTGCCATGACATTCCCAATGAATATCACTGATTAAAAGGGGGCGGAGTCTCCCCGTATGTGGACTCAGAGTGGAGGCGTGTCCAGGTTAAGCACAGTGTGTAAATGAATATAATATAAAGTTGTATATACAGAACACCAGGGTGGTGCATGGACACACTGAAGAACACATTAGCTGACATGTTTCATAACTCTGATGATTCAATAAAATACAAAGTGTTTCGAGTGATTTCAATATTAATATTATGAATCCAAACAGACACATAAAGACTTCTGATGTTATACATACAATGTACAGCTGTGATCTGTTACCAGTCATTCTAAAGCCAAGCAGAATCACATTAGACACTGACACATCCATCATTAACATGTGGACACAATCAGCTGATTGTAAAGTAGATGGAGGATTATTTAGAAGTGATATCAGTGAACAGCTTCTAGTTTTTTTTCTACAACTTTAGGAGATCAACAAACAACCCCTGGCAAAAATTATGAAATCACCAGTCTTGGAGAATGTTTATTCTGTTGTTTAATTTTGTATAAAAAAGTAGTTCACAGACATGCCACAAAACTGAAGTCATTTAAAACGTGAACTTTCTGGCTTTAAGAAACACCAAAAGAAATCAAGAAAAAACATTTGTGGTAGTCAATAACAATTGCTTTCTTAGATCAAGCAGAGAGTAAAAAAAATGATTGAATCACTCAAGTGAGAGTTCGTCTTAAGCAAATGGCCACATTATTGGATTATTGATTGAATGACCAGGAACTATGGGACTGGCAGTCATGTTGTGGCTCATACGTAACAGCCTGTCAAGGTTTGATTTTCTCTCCACACTCTCCAAGGATGGATGTTGATTTGACACTCTGACCTTTCCCTCACTTTCCATGGACACCTGCAATCTGGCTTGGCTAACGGACTCTCGAGGTCATCGGCACTGGAGACGAATTGTGTGAGAGACAGCAGCAGAGTCTCAGTAAACAGGCCGGAACTCGACGAACACTCTCACTCCCACATTCACATACACAACCTGTTTCTTCACCTCTGGCCCCCTCCCCTCCTCCTTCCCTGCAGACGCCAGAAGGAAGCGAGGCGTAAGGGCAGCGCTATCCTGTAGCTGACCTGCAAACTACCCATCCTAAAGACCCATCCCCTGTGCAAACAATTGTGTGTGTGTGTGTGTGTGTGTGTGTGTGTGTGTGTGTGTGTGTGTGTGTGTGTGTGTGTGTGTGTGTGTGTGTGTGTGTGTGTGTGTAGCGAATATCTCCCTGACGTGGTGTGAGTTAGACCTGAAACTTAGTCAAAGGGTTCCAAATACCCCAAGTGTGTGTATCCATTATTTTGGAGTATTTTGGTGTAGCAAAACGTTCAAAACGTTAATTTTAAGAGTACGGTTCTCTCGGTAATGAGAGCGGTATTAGTTTGTTTGGGTTAAAAAAAAAAACGTTTTTGTACTGCTAAAAGTTATTTAGGTTAATATTTCATGGTTATTTAAAATTATTCTTGTGATTCCAAACTTCCTTTAAATCGCGGGTCACGGACGTCACTTCCTCCTCCGTCTCCATGAGTGTGAGCGGCGGCTGTGCTGACAGCCATTAGCCAACCATATCACAAACATTCTGCTTCTTCAGACAGAGGAATGTAACGTTTTTGTGAGCAGATGGGTCCACAACATGGCTCTACTATGATTATTGTTTGTTCTGCGCCAGGGTGAGTGTTTCTTCTTATATTATTCTATGTGCTAACAAAGATGCTAGCAGCTACAATGTAAACACACACACACGGCTGATGTGCGTGCGTGCCCTACACCGGGATATACATGCAGAACGCTGTTACAACTTGTTTTGACCCGAGTGCTCAAAAAGGGCACCCGGACAGCAACAGACGGTCAAACAGCAGCAAAGACAGTTCAGTGTTTAACAGAGTTTTATTCGTCGTTACAACAGGACGAACAGTTCCCAGGTGGGGAAGGTGAGGACTGGGAGGTTAGTGCCAAAGAAATGAAAACAACAAAACAAACCAGGCCCTAGCAAACTCTTGCACTCCAATATGAAAAAGAACAAACTAAAATCCTGACTAACTAACTAAAGAAGAGGCCAAAACATACATGGGGTTGCACCAACCACTTACCTAATGTTTCTAGACACAAAATTCCTAGGTATGTAAGAGGTACCTCGTCTTACCTAACCCTACACCTTACCACCATACCGAGAACCAAACAAAAGGTAAGGCCACCATGCAAAACGGCTCTCTCCCGACTGCTCATCAAAACTTCCTCTGAAGACTGTCCTGAAGACCTCCTTTCAGTGCTGATCGAGCCCTTATGTACTGCAGGGCTCTAACGAGGCCAGGTGAGCACAGCTGCAGCCAGCTGATTAGCCTGCTAAAAAAAACAGAGGAGGATCACAACAGTGTCAAGTTCACTTGCACGTAACAACGCACACAGAGCCGTTTAGAGGGAGAGAGTTGTGACTTTTGTTGCGAAATGTTTATTTTCCGTGGTACTTCTGTGTCTCTTTTTTTTTTTTTTTAAACTCTCAACAACCTGTGACGGAATATGTGCATGACACACACACACACACACACACACAGTATTTATAATAAAAAATATACTAACTGAGTAAAATAAAACAAAAAACTAAACAATATTTATAGAAAAAGTACACAAAACGACAACAGAAATGCACAAAACATACAAAAAGGCTCCAAAAACTGACTCCAAAAAATATACATTACAGAAAACTACACTAAAAAACAAAAAAAATATGAAAATTACTCAAAATACACAAAAATAAATATTTATACACAAAATGACAATAGAAATGCACAAAACTACACCAAAAAAGATACAAAAATGACTCCAGAATCACACTAAAATTGCAACAAAAAAATGAGCAAAAACAAAACGGAAAGATACAAAATTACACATAATGACTCCAAAAAAACATATATTACAGAAAAATACACCAAAAAAAAAAAAAAAATGATTAAAAAAAAAAACCAAACACTTATCAAGTGCATGTCCCACAGAATTAAACCAGGAAAATCGCACATGCTATTTCATTTTGCATGAGCGCGCTACTTCCGGTTCCAAGTTCTTGACGTCACTGTGTCGCAGTTTGTTTGGGTTCAAAAAAAAAAAGTCAATATTAAAAAAAAATTTGTACTGCTAAAAGTTATTTAAGTTAATTAAGTTAAGTTTAAGTTAATATTTCATGATTATTTAAAATTATCCCCGTTATCCCAAACTTCCTTTAAGTCGCTGGTCACAGGGTCCACTTCCTCTTCCGTCTCCATCTCTGTGCCTGCTATGCTGAGTCTTTTACCGACAAGTTTCCCATTGTTTAAACCATATAACTGTCCGTGTAATTGCTCACTAACGTGTTGTTTCACTGTAGTATTGAACTCAACCCGTTCAATACTCCATCTGGAAAACTGCAGATTCTATGTGGTGCCACGCATGAAAGTTAAGCTCTGAACATTCAGTTTGAAGGTAAACAATGATTTTTGTTTTTTAAAAAAAACAGCCGACTTGTAGATAATACTTAATTTACTTACGCACTAATGTAGTTTGGAGCTTTAAATTTTGTTTTTGCGCAGATTTGTTGTTTTTCTGATTGGCGCTACAATGTCTATGGAGTTTGGTTATCAGCATCTCAAACATTTCACGGGGACACACACACACACGGTATCTATTTATAATCAAAATATAATAAATGAGTAAAATAAAACTAAACAATATTCATACAAAAAATGCTCAAAAAGACAACTGAAAGATAAAAAACACACATAATGATGACTCCAAAAAACATACATTACAGAAACATATTGTGGCAGCCATGGAGGGGAAGCCGTCTGCAAAGGATTGTGGGAGTGCAAAGTGGTGTTCTGTTTTAGCACTTTAGAGTGCAATTGTGCACTTTGTTTAGCCATGTTCTGAAGTGGCTGTTAAATATAAGTTGTGTCTTCATGTTATGCAATGAAGAAGGTGCGTTGTGTTTGCACCGTGTGTCAGGTCTGTGTGCGCAGCAGTGACTCTGCACACTGTGTATGTGTAGAAGAGGATTAAGAATAGCACCCCCTGCAGTTTTGGGGGTGTGTGTGAAAAGTAGCCAGTCGTCAGTGGCTCGTGCATCTGCATCGATCTGACATCGATTGGTGTCAGAAGTGGGATTTTATCGCCACAAGAGTGGGTCAATGGAGAAGGAGATTGCAGCCATGGAGAAAGCTGTCCAGCAGACCTGTCAAGAGTTGGATAAACTAGGAATTGAGTTTATCCGGGATGGTCGTGGATCTGCTCTCCCAGACGGCGCCAGCACGGCGCGGCTCTACCGCTCCCTGGTGGTCGATGGCGGAACTACAGCAGATGACCAGAGGCTTGCTGGAGCTACCCCAAACCTGACCCCCAGCTTGATGCGGCCTCATCGCCCCCTGGTGGCCGGCAGTGGCACAACTTCAGATGAACAGAGACTAAATGAAACTGATCTTGGCCATGTCTTCAGCAGAGATGAGATTGAGGAGCCACCACTGCTTGGTGCAACTTCTTCAGACATTTATCCAGTTATGAGGGACTTCTCACCATTAATGCCACCTACTGCTGCCCCTAAGACACCAGCTAAGCTGCCGAAATACAACGGGCTGACACCGCTGGAGCCATACCTTCTCCAGGTCCAATTAGCTGCGAGATACAGTGGGTGGAGAGATGAAGAGACTGCTGTTCACTTGCCTCTGGCCCTGGAGGGGGCTGCTCTACAGGTGCTCCTCGACCTAGCACCGTCAGAACAACAGGATTACAGCAACCTAACCACTGCCCTTGAAAGGCGTTTTGGACAACGCCTCTTCACACAGCAGAGCAGAGAAAGCTTGGCCAGCCGTTACCGCAGAGGAGGGGAGAGTTTGGGAACCTTTGCTGCTGATGTGAAGCTCCATGCCCAGTATGGCTACCCAACATTTGACGCCAGGGCTCGGGAAGAGCTGGCGCTCCACGCCTTCCTGCAAGGACTTTCACCAGAACCGCTACGTCAACATGTCCGTCTTGCCATGCCGCAGACACTCCGTGCAGCCCTGGTGGAAGCTGAAAGGGCAGAGGTGGTGCTGTCAGCCCGGCCAACTCCGCCGAAAGCCCCAACTTCACGGCCACCTATCCGGCAGGTGAATTATGACCCTGATGATGAGGGGGAGGAGGTTTACCAACTACGGCCAGCACAATTCAAGCGACGACCAGCACAGCGAAGCGGCTGCTGCTACCGATGTGATGAGCCAGGGCACATTGCTCGAGACTGTCCTGCACCGACGCCAAAGGCCAGGACCCCACAACCGACGGGAAACGGCAACGGGGTGGTGTAGCAGGGGGTTCGCCACTCCAGTCCCCACTACCCCCCAATGATGAGCACCATAAAGTAGGACGTGTGGGCCGAGCTACGGGACTGTACCTGATCTGCCGCATTGACAATCAGCTCTGCCGAGCCTTGATAGACTCTGGGTCCACAATTTTGTTGGTGCGCCCTGGTGTCCTCCCTGGCACGACTGGTCCCTTTCCCGGGGCCTGGGTCCCCACGTGCACTCAGATGACCACGGTGACGGGACAACGTGCTGCCATGAAGGGTAAGAGAACGCTGTCTGTGTGTGCTGGAGACCAGGAGAGGCTACAGGAGTTCTGGCTTGCTGATATCCAGGACCCTTGTATCATCGGCCTGGATCTGCTGACCAATTGGGGGGCTGTAGTTGATGTGCCAAACCAAACCATCATGATTGGTGGGCAGACTCTGCCATTGGAGACCAACAGGTGCGTCGGCCGCAGACCCAAAGATCAGCCCACCAGTTGTCAGGCCACCCCCGTTTCATCGGTTTCCGAGTCCAGTGTCATCACGCCCCCACAACACCAGCCAGGTTGTCAGCTCGAACCAAATCCTACATCCAAAGAGACAACAGAGGCTTTGGCCGAGTTATGGCGTCGCAGTAGTAACGGCTTGGAACCCAACCAACAGCAGCAGCTCAAAGAAATCCTCAACAACTTTGCTGACATCTTTGCTGCCAAGGATGAGGACTGCACCCAGACTGGGCTGGTACAGCATTCCATTGACACTGGCTCAGCTCAACCCATTCGGCTACGGCCTCATCGCCTGGCGCTCTCAAAGCGACAAGCTGTGCGTGAACTGATCCGTGAGATGATTGCTGCTAAGGTCATCGAGCCCTCCAGTAGCCCGTGGGCAGCACCGGTGGTCCTGGTAAAGAGGAAGGATGGTCGCTGGCGTTTCTGTGCAGACTTCCGCCGCCTCAATGCTGTAACCAAGAAGGACTCTTACCCATTACCTCGCATTGATGATGCACTGGACTACATTGCTGGATCCTCCTGGTTCAGCTCCCTTGACCTGCGCAGTGGCTACTGGCAAGTGGAATTAGCCCCCCAGGCAAAACCAAAAACTGCCTTCACGATCGGAGAGGGGCTGTGGCAATTTCGTGTCATGCCCTTCGGACTTTGCAATGCACCAGCCACCTTCGAGCGTTTGATGGAGAGGGTGTTGGCAGATGTTCCCCGTAGCCGCTGTGTGGTGTATCTCGACGACCTCCTGGTGCACGCTAATGATTTCAGCGGAGCTCTGGCTAACCTGATAGAGGTTTTCACTGCTATACGTCGAGCCAGGTTGAGGCTGAACCCTGCCAAATGCCACCTACTGTCCAGAGAGACCATGTTCCTGGGCCATGTCGTCAGCGCGAAAGGAGTAGCAACTGATCCAGGGAAGGTGGAGACTGTTCGAGATTGGCCAACCCCGACGAATGTCAGCGAGCTGCGTAGCTTCCTCGGTCTGGCCTCCTATTACCGCCGTTTCGTCCGTAACTTTGCCACCATCGCCAGCCCTCTGCACCGTCTGACCGACAAGGACCAACCCTTCGACTGGAACGAAACCTGTGCAGCGGCATTCTCAGAGTTGAAGGCGACTCTTACCAAAGCTCCTGTACTAGCCTATCCAGACCATCAGCAACCCTTCATAGTGGATACTGATGCAAGCAATGTGGGAATCGGGGCTGTCCTCTCACAGAAGGAAGGAGAGGGTGAGCGTGCAGTGGCCTACTTTAGCCGAGCCCTAAGCCGAGCAGAGAGAAACTACTGTGTCACTAGGCGAGAACTGCTGGCTGTGGTCCTGGCCCTGCGACATTTTCGGCCATATCTGCATGGTATTCACTTCCGGATCCGCACCGACCATGCTTCTCTCGCCTGGCTCTTGAACTTCAAGAACCCCGAAGGGCAAGTTGCTCGGTGGCTGGAGGTCCTTCAGGAATACGACTTCGTCATTGAGCATCGGGCCGGGCGACACCATGGTAATGCTGATGCACTCTCCCGGCGCCCCTGTGCCTCAATAGAATGCCGTTACTGCCATCGACAGGAGGAACGAGACCAGGGAGCACTGATGGTTGCAGCTATCCAACCGAGCCAACATGGTGAGCTGTTGTCATTGTCCAACGAACAGCTCCAGCAGCAGCAGGAGAGGGACACTGCAATCGCCCTGGTGAGGAGTTGGATGGACGTGGGTCAGCGTCCCGATTGGTCGGGTGTGTCATCGCTGGACTTGGAGGTAAAGGCTTACCATTTCCAGTGGGGTAACTTTGAGTTGAGAGACGGACTAGTGTATCGGCGTTGGCAGGCTCCCATGCGGGGACATCAAACTCTGCAACTCCTGGTACCCAAAGAGCTCCGTTCCCAGGTCCTGAGGATTGTCCATGGTTCAGTGGGGGCCGGACACTACGGGAATGCAAAGACGCTCCACCGGCTCAGGAGTCGGTTCTATTGGCCTGGCTGTCGTCAAGATGTGGAGTTACATGTACATTGCTGCGACACCTGCACTGCACAGAAAGGACCGCCTCAGCGATCACGAGCCCCATTGCAGCAATATCTGGTGGGGGCCCCAATGGAGCGGGTGGGGGTTGACATCTTGGGTCCTTTCCCTCTCACTGACACTGGTAACCGCTACGTCCTGGTGGCGATGGATTATTTTACAAAGTGGCTTGAGGCATATGCGGTGCCAGACCAAACCGCCACTACGACTGCAGAGAGGTTGGTGGAGGAAATGTTCACGCGTTTTGGGGTACCAGCCGAACTACACAGCGACCAAGGGCGCAACTTTGAGTCGCAAGTCTTCGCGGAGGTGTGCCGCCGCTTAGGAGTGAGCAAGACCAGGACCACCCCACTTCATCCTCAAAGTGACGGATTGGTGGAGCGCTTCAACCGCACCCTTGCCACCCAGCTTGCCATTCTCACCAGCCAGCGCGACTGGGATCGGCATCTTCCCTTCGTGTTGTGGTCCTATCGCACAGCTGTCCAAGAGTCAAGCCAGTGTACGCCTGCTGCCCTCATGTTTGGGCGAGAGCTTCGGACGCCAGTGGACTTAGTGTTTGGTGCTCCACCAGAGCCTGAAATCCAAGGCGGGAGTGAGATGGACTACTTCCGAAAGCTGAAGGAGCGTCTTCAGGTGGTTCACGACTACACCCACCAAGTACAGGCCAACTCCGGAATGCGACAGAAACGAGCCTACGATACCCGTTGCCAGGGTCAGCCCTTTAACCCTGGTGACAAGGTTTGGGTCTACTGTCTGAGCCGTAAGAGAGGAGTTTGTCCGAAGCTCTGTAGTCACTGGAAAGGACCTGGGGAGGTGTTAGACAAGCTGTCGGATGTGGTGTACCGAGTTCGAATGCCTGACAGAAGATGTCAGGTGGTGCTGCATAGGGACCGGTTGGCACCATATCGCCCAAAAGCCTCTGGGACTGTTTGAGAGGATCCAGATGAGGCAGTGCCCATCACAGTTCAAAGTGACTTTTCACCTGTGGCCCCGAAAGTGGATACGGGGCGTCCTGTTCGCCAGCGTCGCCAGCCAGGTCGCCTGAGGGACTTTGTGTTGGGTGATGGGGTTGTCGGGGACGACTGACCCCTCAGGTGGGGGCTATGTGGCAGCCATGGAGGGGAAGCCGTCTGCAAAGGATTGTGGGAGTGCAAAGTGGTGTTCTGTTTTAGCACTTTAGAGTGCAATTGTGCACTTTGTTTAGCCATGTTCTGAAGTGGCTGTTAAATATAAGTTGTGTCTTCATGTTATGCAATGAAGAAGGTGCGTTGTGTTTGCACCGTGTGTCAGGTCTGTGTGCGCAGCAGTGACTCTGCACACTGTGTATGTGTAGAAGAGGATTAAAAATAGCACCACCTGCAGTTTTGGGGTGTGTGTGAAAAGTAACCAGTCGTCAGTGTCTCGTGCCTCTGCATCGATCGCCACAATATGAAAATGGTTCAAAATACACAAAACTAAATATTTATACAAAAAATACACAAAACTAAATATTTACACAAAAAATACACAAAATGACTCCTGAATCACACTACAATGGCAACAACAAACACATTTATACAAAAAATGCACAAAAACACAACAGAAAGATACAAAAATACACATAATGACTCCAAAAACATACATTATAGAAAAATACACCAAACAAAAAAATATAAAACTGAGTAAAAAAACAAACACAAGAACAACAACAAACACATTTATTGTGCACATGTCCCATAGAATTAAACCAGGAAAATTGACCCACATTTTGCACCCACAAATAAACCCCTTTATAACACAACAGAGTACAGAGTATGTACACCTCTTTGTACATCCAACCTTCAAACACACTCATTTGGCCATAATTGACAACTCTACTTATGCTCCCACACGAATGCATACTTCCGACGAGCACTAGTTTATTAAAAACAAGATGGCAAATCATATCAAACTCATTGATAAATGCATTAATTATTTAATATTGATTAGATTGGAGTGAGTTAAAAGCAAGACCCAATAGTAGCCTATGATGCAGTGACGCAATCAAAGTGATTTTGAGGGAACTTTTTCAACTGTGTCCCTCTGAATGAGGCTAAACGAATGTATATCACTGTAGAAAATCATTAGAAAGTGATTTTTCATCATACCTCCCCTTTAAAGCACTTTAGTTGTTTTTTGGAATGCATGTTTTTTTATTTTTTTTTATTTGAAGGGTTAATATAAATGAAAAAAAAAAAAATTGTGCTTTTTTTGAAAAGCAAAGGCTACTGGAATATTTTTAAAAATGACAGAATATTCAAAAAACATTTACTTTCTTTAAAAAAAATGTCTAAAAATGTATTCTAGGCTATTTATGCACTATTAAAAAATGAAAAACTTAACAAATATTCAGTATTCGGCCAAGTGTTTATATTGTGTTCGGCTTCGTCCACAAATTTTCATTTCGGTGCATCCCTAATATTGATTATTAATTATTTAGACAAATTGAGTTTTAATTGAGATAATATAATTTTTTAAAGTGTAAATAGGGATGGGCTGTGGGGGTGGAAATGGGAGGTGGTGCACCTGTAGTTCCTATGACTACTGACTGAGTGCATGTATGCATAAAAAGGAAAGAGCTCCCGGTGGAAGCCCAGTGACAGCGGGAGCAGTTAACGTAATCAACCCAGTGTTATGAATGTGAGCCCAAGCATCAGACCGGTCCACCAGATTAGTCACTATGGGCCTGAGTTTAACTGACTCTGTGGTTTTAAAGCATCCTTGTTGCTGGTTCTCCTTCACTGAGCTCTAATCACAAGCACTTCTATCCTGTAACTCTACCACCACCTCCTGGCTCTTTATAGATACTGCATTTACTACAATTTTTTTAACTGATAATATAATCTGCTTTGCTGAAATTATTGATTCACAATCTCTAATCGCTTCACACACCAAAAGGTTTTTTTCTTGCACTAATTTACTCTTAAACCAGCAGCTGTTATCAGACAGAAAAACATCTTCATTGTCATTAAACTAATACTGTATGTTTAGTAGAGTTTACTGATGTTAGCTCAGGTATGTAGCCTTTGCTTCTAAAGCTATCCAAACAGGGGCTCATTTAGCTTTTAAAATACTTTAAAGTGACTAAATAAACTTTTTAATAAGTCCAAGAATGAGACCCTTCTGTCTCCTGCTTATTTTTTTTTCCTCTCAACAATGCGTAGCTGTCACAAAGCCATCCAGATAGAGCTGCTATTTTATTCTAATTCTACCATAAACTGTCACAAATCTACCATAAATGTAGCTACACCGTCTCCTTCAAAAACTCTAAACCCAACCTGGCAACACAGCTGTTGTTGACTTGTCCTGTCCTGTCTTATATGTGTAGTTTATTGATTGTTTTCTGATGCATTTTATTATGCCTATTTATTTATGTATTCATTATATGGAATTAGATGAAATCAAGAATATTGATTATCTAGAAATGAGGACAAACGTTCCTCAGAGAAACTGGAGTCATGGGAACAATCTGTGGGAGTTTTACTTTCTTCTTCTCTGCCTAAAGTTTTCTGATTTCCATCAACAGGCTCTTCTTCTTCATAAAATAATATTTTCCCACAATTTAACTTTCCAGAACAATAATAAGAGTAATGACTATTGACAGAAAATCAGTTTTTATTGATAATTGATTTGAATGAGATTATTTTTGTGAATGACTTGATGGATTGTAATGGCTCCTTCTTGAGTTGTACAGTATTATATTATACTTTTCATTTTATTGGAAAGTATAATGTTACTTATTCTCAAAGAGAATTTAATAAATTATGTAAAGCTATTCCTTTATCGGTGATGTATTTCCTACATAACTTTTAATAAACAAAAACTATTTACCTATATTACCAAATCTCTTGGTTGGAGAACGTGATTTCATGGATAAGACAATGTTTAGGTCACTTTTTTAGTTATGTTCTAAAATTCAGGATATTCTATGGTTATTGGAAGAGGTTATGACTGAAAAGTTAAAGAAACAAATTTCAAAATCATCTATAAAATTAATCATGTATCATGTTTTTTTTTTTCCTGTTCTCAATCATTTTGGTCAGATATTAATAATTGGGTTTCACTGAAAATTACTGATGTTCCAACTATTGAATTATATCATATTGTTTGTTATATGGACAATTTGATATAATTCAATCTGTTTCAGATATTATCAGCATTATTTTATCACTGGGGAAATAAAATATACATTGACAAAGTAGATAAATATTAATCCTCCTGTCCTGGTTTTATCAATGATTTCAAATTGTTTTTTTCAGCCCTGAAAAAAATTCACAAAGGTACATTTGCATGAAATTTATGTTTAGACTTTGTTCTTATTTTATTTTTTTAATTTCAATTACGTATATGTGTTTACCTTTGTATGTATATATTTGTATGTAGATATGTTTATATGTGTATATTTATCTTATCTTTTCATCAGCCAAAACTCACAAAGACTCTTGAACTGAAATATCGATTGTTTACAGACTGACTAATGAGTTGTTACTATGAGAAACCCTGACTTCATCCTGTTGAGCCTCTGCTCACATTTATGTTTAAATCAGGGCTGTTTTAACGTTGATTTCTACCTTCAGACTGATGTCATCACCTCCATACCGGCAGCTCTCCCTGCACTGTGGCCTTCTAATGCTACTTTTAATGAACCACAAATTAGAAATGAAAACTAACAAGAATTTTGACAAAATACACTATTACATACAAAAATAATCAGATAAGAACAGTTCACATGAACATTATATTAGACAAGGTATTTGTTTCATTTACGATGTATTTATGCTGATATAACCTACAAGTGCAATTCATCTCCTACCAGTGTTCATATCGTGTTGTGCTCTATTTTTGTGTCTGTTTACTCACCCTTTGTTTTGTTTTTCAGGTGATTTTAAGTCGTTGTGTTCGGTCACTTGAAATAGTTTGTGAATGGGGATGCAGGGCTCCCCATTCACAATTTTAAGGGTGGGGGGTGTTACGGCTGGTACCAGCAGCAGACATGTGGGGAGAGTTCTTCAGCTCCCCACTGGAGATGTGTGTTATTTTAGTTTGGACTGGAGATTTCTGGTAGTCCTGTTTTCGTGTTCCTTTAGTTTTAGTCCTTTGTATGTTTTTGTAGTTTAGAGGGTGGACGCTGGGACAACGGCCCTGTATAGGGTTGGCCCAGTGTCTTCCCTACTTTTTTTCAGTTTGGCCAGGGTCTCCAGTCCCTTTAGTTTGTTCTGTTGCTACTTTTAGAATTCTGTTAAATACTTTTGATAAACCTTTGATTTCTGTGTGGAGTCTTGTTTATGTTGCGGCCCCTCAAGCCTTGACATGACATCCTTGGGGGGTCGTAACATAAACTGGGGGCTTGTCCGGGAGCATTAGCAACACTTGCCACATAACAAGGCAGCATATCCATCTCGTGATTGAGGTAACACGCTCATATTAATCGTTTACAAGATAAAACGTTACTGCTTTGGTTATATTAGGCCTGGGTGATATAGACTAATACTCATATCTCTATATATTTTTTTTCAAAATAGCAATAGGTGATATAAACCATTTATTTTTATCAATAGTTTTACAAGAAAAACAATAATGGGTCAAAGTCAGTGGAGCCACAAAGACCCTTTTATTAATCACTAGCAGCACAATAACAATATTTTGTGTCACTTTTGACTTTTTCCTTCATTAAGGCTGAAATGTGATTAAATTATGTAGTGTTGCTTTTTTCAGGGCAGCTCTGAGTTGTTGAAAGTAGTTTTTAAAGTAAATCACATTCAGGACACTGTCTCTTTAAGAATGACTCAGCAGCAGCTCTGCTACACAGAGAGTTAGTTAGAGAAGAAAAACATACAATATTAGTTTTTTACATGGGTAAACTAACACACACACACACACACACACACACACACACACACACACACACACACACACACACACACACACACACACACACACAGCAATATAAGCAGTGAACAAAATTGAGTAGTTACATACCATCTCAGACTGAGTCTGTCCTCTAGATCTTTCTTTCTGAAACCATGTCGGTGTGTTGTGTGAGGTGTCGTTAGACACGGCTCGTCAAGACCCGCCTTACGTTGCTTCTGATTGGTTTATTATTTTGGACAGAATTGCCAGTGGTGGTAATTCTGTGCTGGTGTGACCAACTTTTTCAGTTGGTCGCACCAGCACAGAATTTGGTCACACCCTTTTTTTGAACAGGGCAGTCATGCATGCTGATGAATAGTTGACTTAACTGTAATTTTGTATGAAGTAAAGATGACAATGACTCGAGATACATTTGCAAAATACAAAAAAATTTGGCGCTATACAAATGAAAGATTGATTGATTGATTGATATTAAAATATAAGGGATACTGGAGCTTGGTTGGGCTGGAGGGATGGCTCGTAGTGGGTGCCAGAAAGTTTCCCTTATTTTCAAATCCAGAACTTGACAGGTATGGTTCTTGTAGTCACACAGTATTTTTTACTTTGTTTAACTAAAGTAGTGTAGCATTAGCATTAGCATCACTTGCTACATAACGAGGCAGCATATCAGTCTAGTGGTTTCTATTTGTTATTGAGGTAACACACTCAATAAAATCCTACTTTAAGCAGTGTTTGAATGCCTCATTTCACACAGTTTAGACAATCATATCCTTTACAAGATAAAACAGGCTTGGGTGATATGGACCAATATTCAATATTCATTTATTCATATCTCTATATTTTTCTATATAGAGATATGATATTTTTCTCTATTTTTCCTCAAAGTGGCAATAGGTGATATAAACCATTTATTTTTTTATCAATAGTTTTACAAGAAAAACAATAAGGGGTCAAAATTAGTGGAGCCACAAAGACCCTTTTATTAATCACTGGCAGCACAATAACATTTTGTGTCACTTTTGACTTTTTCCTTCATTAAGGCTGAAATGTGATTAAATTATGGAGTGTTGCTTTTTTCAGGGCAGCTCTGAGTTGATGAAAGTAGTTTTTAAAGTAAATCACATTCAGGACACTGTCTCTTTAAGAATGTGTAAACAGCTCCGTTAGCTACAGCAGCAGCAGATCTCTGCTGAGGAGCAACAGAGTTAGTTATAGAAGAGGAACACATGCAGTTTCCTCAAACATCTCTCAGTGCTTCAACACTCAGAACTGATAGAGTTTTACAGACAGACATCTGCACTGAGCCTCTGACAGACAGTTGCTAACACAGCTGACTGTGTGTGTCGGTGCACTGGGGGGAGGGAGGGTTAGTTTTTTAGATGAGTAAACACTATAACACACACACACACAGCAATATAAACAGTGAACAAAATTGGGTAGTTACATTCCATCTCAGACGGCCTCTGACTTCTAGAAACACTTTCTTTCTGAAAGTATGTCGACGAGTCAGTGCTTGTTGTGTGTGTGGTGTGATGGCTCGTCAGGACCCGCCTTACAGTGCTTCTGATTGGTTTATTGTTGTGTGATGCCTGCCGTGATTGGTTAGATTTAGGCACAAGGAGACATAAATTGGTCTGGGATTGGTTACCTCTGTTACGGCTGAATTTACGGTTGACCTCATTTGAAGACATGATTCATTGCTCTGGTTGAATGATGGAGTCCAGGAGAAGCATTGATGATTTTATATAAAAAATAGTTTATTCTAAACTAAATAAAAGAATACAAAGTGGAAACAAAAATGGTGACCCCCTGGCCAGGCGATCTAAAGACAGAGTGACGAGACACAATATTAAAGCCACGTATATCTCCCCTTAGTTCCCCCCTCCCTCCTCCCCCCCCCGAGATTGAGACAGAGGCAGAGGCAGAGAGAGGAGGTGAGGACAGAGGGTGAAAAAAAGAAAGACAGTTTGTTCTTTTGGGTCTAAACAACCAGTTCTGTTATCTGTCGGTTGTCTTAGAGACGGAGGAGTGTGCGTTTGTGTTTGTGTGTGTGAATGAATGTGTATGGGGTGTGCTATGTGACATGTGACTGTGTGAGCATGTGAGTACGCACACAGAGTGCCTATGCGTCCTTGTGCGTTTATTGTTTTGGGGAGATATTGTGTGCTTTTGACAAGGCAGTTTGACCCAGCAAGGTTTAAGACATGAAAATCACACAATGGAAAGTTACACCCCAAGGCTTAAGGATTAAAATATATAAGTAATTATATTATTAAGCATAACTAATTATTCTGCCCCAACAATCCACTCTTTTTGGACAAAGTCCAACACAAAAAAAGCGAAATTAGTTAGTAAGTTGTTTAACTTTAGCACAGCCCAAAACACATAAAACATTAATCAAAATTAGTGTAATTCTAGCGCAACCTCATGGTCCGTAGGACAAATGATATTGACACCGTTATAACACTATGGATATAAGCATTATTTTTCCAGGGGACACAGGCATCCCTCAAAGTCGGAGCAAGAAAAAGGAGGAGAAGGCATAGAACCTCATGAACACATAATGAATATTACGTGAGACAAGACCATCTGCACAATAAAATCAAATATCCTTAGCAACTAACATCATTGGTGATCAATGAATATGGAATATATATCACTAGTAGCAAAAACACACATGGTATAAATGTCAGCACGGCACAGCAACAAAAATATATGTAGGTGTCATCAGTAAGCAGAGTCATCATCTGAGACATCAAAAACACTCATCATAAACACTTCAGGCTGGGCTTCCGGCGGCGGAAGGGTTATAGGACGTGGCGGTCTTTGTTCATGGCGTCGCGTGGCAAGATGCACCTACCATTGCGCAAACGCCTCTTTTGGCCACGGTCTGTAGGTCTAGGACCATTCTACTTTGTAGGACCATTAAGCATTAACAAAGGACTTAAACCTGTATTCTAAGGTTTCGACGCGCAGCCGTACCCCAGATTGTCGTGTGGATTAAAGTCCAAAGGAGTGTGGGATTTGCATTTACTTCGTGACAAAAGAGGAATAGTTGAGCATAGTCAAAACCGTTCGCTAAATTAAACTATTAGTCCCGGGTGTATGAACGTGGGCACATGTGTGCGAATTATGTGCGGTGTCGCATTCAGGACTAAGTAAAATTGCAATTATGACCGGGAATCTGGCCTAGTTTGCGAGTTCCGTTTCTGGCGAAACAGAAGGGAAAAAAGTGTGGATCGCGTGTAATCTACATACATAGCGGAAGATGTGTCATCGCGTAGTGTAGTCAGTTTTTTTTATTGGCGGTTTAGAACAACGGTTGGGGTCCCCCATGCCGAAATTAGAGTGAGACAAATAACAAAAGGAGTCGGAAGCATCCATTGGTATCGCGGTTAAGCGGGGGTGTGTTGATGACACAGGCATGTAAGAACAAAAACAGTTGGATAGGCCCCTACTTTTAGCTTGATAGTGCGCGTATCGGTACCAGGTGTTCGTGAACATTGGTCGCAGCTAAAGTGTTGTGGAGGACGATGTCGTTTATCCAACGTTTATTTCTGCTTGCATTCGTCACCCTGTAAAAAGAAGCATTCATTAGGAACAACACTTGTATTCATTGGTTCAAGTCCAGTGTCCTCGATTGCCCCCTTGGAGGCCAGGAGCCAGAGGAGTACTGGACTTGCGGACAGGACCATCGTGCCAATCGATGACCAGAACACGAGTGACATGAAACGACAGAATAGTGGCATAATTCCAGCCTGCTCCTGGGGCATAAACAGAGGGGCTCGTGACCTCTTCATCACAGCGGGAAAATGCTTGTGATCTCCCACGATGTCCTCAAGGTTGGATTTCAAAGGTTTCAACAGACCATATGCCCCGTTTGAAAGATTAGCTTGTAACCCCGGGGACTTTTCTTCTGCCCTTCGTTGCAACTTTCAGGGCAAACAAAGGCTCCTCAAAACACTGCTCCTAATCCAGAAAAGAGGAAACGCTCCTTACTGCGGTTCCACGATCAGTGGTGTTGTTGGCACCTTCCTGGAGTGTGATGCGTGAATCCACGTGGCTCGCTCCGCGACCTTCACTGCCGTGTGGGTCGTTCGTTTCCGGTCGGCGTTGTAGATGATTGGTTGTTGTCTGAGGAAGGGTAGTCTCCACACACCTGGCAACCTCTCTTGGGATCGGAAGGTACCTGAACAGAAGAGGGGGAAAAACACCGAAACAGAACTCTTGGGATTGGCTGGTACCTGAACACAGGCGCGATCCCACTACTGAGGCTTTAGCTGGTACCTGGTACCTGGTAGGCTTTAGCTGGTACCTGGACAGAAAAAAGGGGGGGGGGGGGGGGGAAACAAAACAGAACAAAACAAAACAAAATAAAATAAAACGAAATGAAATAAAATAAAATAAAATAAAATAAAATAAAATAAAATAAAATAAAATAAAATAAAATAAAATAAAATAAAATAAAATAAAATAAAATAAAATAGAATAGAATAGAATAAAATAAAAGTTTAGGGGTGTTAGGTTTAGTTAACTAACTAAATGAATAGTTAGTATGGCCAGGAAGGCAGAGACAGGTCAGAGGTCAGGATCTGAGAGCTTTTCAGATCCTAAAAGGTGCTGCTGCACAATCACACAATGGTTAGGTGTGGGTTAGTGAGCTTTTAGCCATGCTAGCTCTGTAGCCCATTCGCACGCGAGTGGGAAAATATGAGGCTGAAAGAAAAGCAGGAAGTATTAATTCGATTTTCTTTTCCTGGAGTAAGGAGAAGCATAGCTGGAGTTGCAGTGATTATCTGTGGTACGTCTACTTACCTGGTGAGAAGCAACAATTTGAGAACCACTGTTTACAAGGGCATGCAAGTCGGACGGAGAAGGACATGCAAGTCGGACGGAGAAGTGTGGAGTGTGATTACATGTCTTCTCAAGATGAATACATACAATTGGGAGACATGAAGATGTGAGAAAGCTAAATGAGTTTAACCAAATAAATAAATAATGTTATTTATTTATTTAAATTGTTTGTTTCATTTTTCGTTGCTATCTCTTATTTGTGAAGGAGAAATCTTATTCTATCCTTTATTTATTCTGAATAATGTTAACACTCCACACCTATTCACATAGCCTAATTCTTTTATAGAGCTGAATTTGTCAGTTCATTTATTTCATTATTTTCCCTCATAATTATTATTTGAGATGTAATTTACTTAATTTTGAAGGTCAATTGGTGGCAAAAGTGTCTCCTATTCTGTGTCTGAACCAGAGTTTAGCAAGATTATTGACCCTTTAAGGTTAGACAGAATTAAAGTTAAGTTGAGTCGAACAATCATATTGTCTTTTGCTCTCTGTATTTATCCCATTCGTAGGGGTGACGAGCCCCAGCACGGTTTGGAGAGCTTCCTTAAATACTTGGAAGTTACTTAACTTTAAACTATCTCTTATTTCAATCAATTATCAAGAGTTTCAGGAGGACCCTTTTTAAATCTCAGGCGACCCAGATTGGGCCACCAACCCAATGTTGAGAACAGTTAATTTTTCCCTTAAACGTGTCTAAACCCAGTGAAGGTGTTTTATGGTCTTGCACGCTAAGTGCTGTTGGAACAAGAAGAAAATGGTTGGAGGGTTTGAGGTATATTTTCCTATGATAAAATATAAATCAAAAATCAGAGGGACGTTGGTCCCTCCCTTCCCTTTTTTTACATAAGAATACATTTGGATTCTTAAAACCATATGATAAATATCATTGGAAAATCACTTATCTGATCATTTTGGATGTGTCTCCGTTTTCCTCTCTCTTGTGTCCGCCTGCCTTTGTGCCCTCCAACCTATTCGACCTCCTCCTCCTCAGCCTTAAAAGGTCAAAGCCAGGGTCAACTGTACGCTCCCTTTGGAAATTTGAAGATCTGTCCCCACTTTTGCAGTTGGATTGGAAGTCGCTGTAGTCTCTGGAATAGATATTATGTTAGAACATCCACAATATGTCATATTGTCACGTGTCTATTTCAATCTATTTCCCCTTTGCTTCCCAGTTACAGTTATGGACAATACTTCCCTTTAATTCTCATCCTTCATCATAAGAGCAGTGACCAGGCATGGCGGCGAAGAGGTAGGATCGGAGTCGAGAAGGCGGTGGCTTTGTCTGTAAGGAAACACTCAGAAACAGAAAGAGAGGAAACATTAAGACCTAAATGAATAATTTAAAATATCTCTTTTCTTTAGTTGGATCTGATTCGTCTCCTTTGAGTATACAGCCAGCGACCTGTATTTTGGAAAAAGCTACACAATAACAACAACTAAGACGAAGACATAGACAAGTGCACACCACAACGAGTATACACATATAACAACAAAAAACATGGACACTGAACATGTAGTCAAGGTCAAAGCCAGTCATTCCACTGAAAGTGGTATCATATATAAAAAATGTCATTTGGTGTTTTTAAACACCCAGAAAAAAACCTTTAAATCCTGGTAACTTTTTAGAAGGCCCAAGGCCTAAAACCATAGTTCTTTTAACAAGCAGCAGTGTTTTCTGAACACCCCACTACATAATTGGCAAAAACAGGGAGAAGATCTAGTGCATCAAAACCCAGGAGGAAAGGAAGGTGAAACAGAGGAACATGTGTAGTCAAACAGCCATTCATCGGTCAATCACTCAATGACACGTCCACGGCACATTCGCACTCACAACACGGTTCTCTCAGGCATACGTAACATGTCATCATTCAGTCACTCATGCCTCAATTTTCACGTCCATGCATTCACAAGGTTTTGCTGCAGTGTCTAAGTGGAATATAGGCCTCATCTAACCCACCAGCGGCGATAGCCAGTCCACCTCCTCTCTCGGGGTCAATGAGCTCTTATTGCCCCCCCATGCTTGGCAACCTTTTAGTGTTAATTAATTGCTTTTTACTGGTATCATCTGATTACTAAGAGGTACGCTCCTTTTTACTTCCGCCTTTGCGGAGTCTACACTTAGATTATCGCCCGAGGTACTGACAGTCTGCTCATCTGCTGATCAGGCAGGAATCGCACAGCTGTGTCTAACTCAACAAACTCAACAACTCTCGACCTCCGGCTCTGTAAAATATAGGGCTGGGGAGAACTCTCTAACCTCCGGCTAACTGGGGAGAACAACTCTCTAACCTCCGGCTAACTGGGGAGAACAACAATAACAAACACCAACGCAGACTGTCAGGACTTTTATTGGGCACCTCTAAGATTGAACGGAGCACGCAACCTCTAATAACCCTCACTCTAAGGGAACATAGAAATTTGTTCAGAACGGTACTCGGTTACCAAGCATGTATCAAATCAGGTGGACCGCTATCCCCCAAAGAGCGCTTTCCCTAGCAAGGTTTATCCTTTTTCTGCACATTAAACCAGGACTTCTTGTTTGAAAAGTAATTGCCTATGTACTCATAGCAACTAATGGGACATTTTTTTTTTTCAGGAAAAATTTGGTACCCCCCCCTGCTGTCGAGTGGCTTTGGGCCGGCCAGACAGTCCGACGCGGTAAGGGGGAGGCGCGCAAAATGAAAACAATGAATGTTGAACTAGGCTGTCTGTCGCAAGCAGCTTCAAAAAGGGTACGGTACAGATTGTTTACGAGGGTATCGGTCAAAAAATGTCAAAATGTAAAAAAATCATGGCCAATAAAATAATAAAAAATTAAAACTTCAGCTCCAAAAGCTGAGGCAACAGAGGGCTCTTTCTTCAGCGGATGTAACCATATCTTGCATTGTGGGGGGCCTCCCCTCAATCAAGAAAATAAATGAAAGAAAAGCAAACAAAAACAACCTTATCAGTAACACTATTTTCTTCCCCTTTGTTTGTTCTTTTCTCATAAAGGCAAAAGCAGTGTAAATAAATGAGCAACATAATGAATAAAAGCAAAGATAAATGATGGGCACACTTGATCTCATGTGGCAAACAGAAGGGTTCTGTGTGAAGTTCTGGTGGTCCTGTGTTTCTCATAGTTATGAATGTGGGTGTGTGACTGTATGTCTGGTCTGTCTGCGTGTGAGAGAATAAATGAAAACAAAATAATCTAGTGCACAGTCAGAAGATAGAGGGGTTAGTATTGTGCGAAGGAGAAGCTTGTTGGCTATTTGCTAGTTGTCCCCCTCCATGCCAGAGTTCAAGGCTAAAGTGATTTAGCACTACCACCAAAGGCTGTGGTGGACTTCTTGTGGCTTGGTATCCTTGTGGCTTTTGAAACAGTGTCTTTTTTTGGTGAAGATTTCCAGCAGACGTGTGACCAGTCTGCAGTTGCTGCCCATCATTCAGGCAGTAGTCGTGGCGTTTAACTCGCAACTCATTGGTGGGGGAGTGTCCACTCCGACGCCCACAGGTTCTCAGTCTTTGATGATGGGGCAGGATGTGTTAATCCAGCATTGGCATGCGGCCCATTCATAGACGATGAAGAGTTGACTTGGGACTGAGCGAGTTATTTCAGCATTGCTTTGCTGAATGGGAGTTGAGTCCTTGAGTCCTGAAAGGTCACACACCTTTGATTGTCCATTTCCTTCTGATGCTTGGTCCTTTGAATGATGTTGACATTTCATTAGCGTAAGAGTTGAAGGTGATTTCATTCTTTCATTGAAGATGTCGTTTCTTCAGGGGGCAACCACAAAGCCAACAGAAACTAACAATTTAAATAATAAAAAATGATAATGATGGTAACAGTAATATTAAAATAAAATAAAATGAAATACTGTATTCATCTGTGCGTGTGTGTTTGAGTGTGTGTTGCCCATCAAACATGAAATCAAAATAAAATTTAAAATAAAAATAAAAATAGTGTCTGTGTGTAATGGCACTATTCTATCGGCAGGGGGCAAGGTGTGTGTGTGTGTGTGTGTGTGTGTGTGTGTGTGTGTGTGTGTGTGTGTGTGTGTGTGTGTGTGGCTTTGCGAGAGAAAAAACCAAGGCGCACAGAAGCCAAAAAGCTGACACTCTTCCAAATGAAAGCATTAAAGCCAAACACCCAAAGGGAAAAATCTGATTCACGTTTAAACAAAATAAAAACAAAGATAAAAAAAGAAGTAAAACTCACTGAAGCATGATCTGAGTTCACATCATACCAAGATTGTATATGCGTATGCATATATTATTTGTTTATTGGATTCTTCATCTGTTTGATTCACAGAAACACAATTTAGGTTAGGTTCGGGGTTTTAATCTATTTTGCTTTCGGTACAGAGGTGAACTCAGATCATGGCACCGCTGGGATGTTTTGGAAACTTTGGTTGCCCGTCTATCTATGGTCAGGACCTCACAGGCTGTCTGTGGGTGTCCGAACAAAACCAAAGTAAATAATGACCAGCCGTATTTTATGCCTAAACAAAATATCCGAGCCCGAAGAAAAACAGAGGGAACCTACAGCATTAAAAAGCACAGAACCTCAACCATTTGAGCCTTTCTCATGGCAGTTCACTGCGTCAAAACACAGAACAGCTGAGGATCAAAATCAAAGCTCAAAGCTGAAAATCAATACAATGCTTGACTGGTTCCAAAAAAAATCAACACAGAGCGAATATATATATATATGAAAATTTATATATATATATTTATAAAGGCAGCTTTACCTTAGTCCGAATTGGTGTTTGAGGTTCAACCGATGGTTCGTGATCCAGTCTCTGTCCGAGGGGTGGACAGAAGATGGTCCTGTGTTTCTCATAGTTATGAATGTGGGTGTGTGATCGCCAATTGTTACGGCTGAATTTACGGCTGACCTCATTTGAAGACATGATTCATTGCTCTGGTTGAATGATGGAGTCCAGGAGAAGCATTGATGATTTTATATAAAAAATAGTTTATTCTAAACTAAATAAAAGAATACAAAGTGGAAACAAAAATGGTGACCCCCTGGCCAGGCGATCCAAAGACAGAGTGACGAGACACAATATTAAAGCCACGTATATCTCCCCTTAGTTCCCCCCTCCCTCCTCCCCCCCCGAGATTGAGACAGAGGCAGAGGCAGAGAGAGGAGGTGAGGACAGAGGGTGAAAAAAAGAAAGACAGTTTGTTCTTTTGGGTCTAAACAACCAGTTCTGTTATCTGTCGGTTGTCTTAGAGACGGAGGAGTGTGCGTTTGTGTTTGTGTGTGTGAATGAATGTGTATGGGGTGTGCTATGTGACATGTGACTGTGTGAGCATGTGAGTACGCACACAGAGTGCCTATGCGTCCTTGTGCGTTTATTGTTTTGGGGAGATATTGTGTGCTTTTGACAAGGCAGTTTGACCCAGCAAGGTTTAAGACATGAAAATCACACAATGGAAAGTTACACCCCAAGGCTTAAGGATTAAAATATATAAGTAATTATATTATTAAGCATAACTAATTATTCTGCCCCAACACCTCGGTCAGTCAATCAGAGTTACTCAAGCTACGGCAAGGCATGAGGACCAAAGTTCATTATCATGAAAAAAATAAAAGAGTCCTGAATGGGGAAATATAAGCGTGAGAAATGTCAAGTGTTGCTTATGGTGTGAGAATGCGTCAAATTGCGTGACTGTCACACTCAAAGCGTGAGGCTTGGCAGCTCTGGTTTAAATAACATTTATTTCAAGCCCTGATTTATTTTTATTTTTATTTGTTGATTTGCATTATTTTCTTTTTTGTTGTTTTTATTCTTAATTGGAAGTTATCCAAAGCTGAGTTTACCATCCTCATCAAGACTCAGGGAACATGGTATTTCTACCGCTAGACGGCACTAGATGGTCACTTTTCTACAAACCAGGGTTTTCATTATCTACTGATAAGATAATCAGAGATAATCAAAGTGTGTAAGTTAATGTAGTAACATTAAAGTGTCTGATTAGCTGCTGCTGCTGCCCTCCTCCGTGATTTTCTCAGAAACAACCTTTACCTCAGACTTAGCTTTTGTTTGGTCAGTGTTTTGTTTAATCACTGTTTGTTTGGTCAGTGTTTGGTTGGTCAGTGTTTTTTGGGTCATTGTCTGTTTGGTCAGTGTCTATTTGGTCAGTGTTTATTTGGTGATTGTGATAGTTAGCTGCTGTTATTGTAAGCTGCTGGGGACGATGGAGTCGCATTTATTCCGTGAATACAAGATGGCTGCATCTACAAACGCATCTACAGACGGTGGAGACGCTGCTCCTCACCTGCTGTCAGAGAATGACCAACAAAGAAATTACCAAACTATGGGAAGAGATTCATCGACTTTCTAGCAAGCTAAAAAAGAAAGTTAAACAAAAATTACTCACCAAATATACAGGCACGGTTGTACAGCAGTCAGTAGTGCTGTCATCCTTCCTCCATAATATTCCATGTGACAACAACACAGTTCCCTGAAAGAATCCGGGTCCAGGACTGTCCTGGTCCATACCACGCCTGCCATCGTGGGCTGAGGTTGTTGTCCGCGGACATAGACGACAGAATAACACGGAAAATGGTGTCTTTCTTCCCCTTACTCTCCACAATCGTTTTGAAGCTCTATCATATGAAAACTGGGACAAACTCAGTCCAATTAAGCCAGCTGAAATAACCGCCAAAAAAACACCTCAACTACCATCTGGATTAAATTCCCACCGGCCAAAAACTTCCTCTGTAGCCCGTGAAAACCTCCTCAAAGCTGCAGTCCAGGGGCATGCTACTGCAGCACTGCTTCATTGCCAGCTGATGACGGAGGATCACCTACAGACATCAGCGACCCCCGCGCCGTTAGAAGCAGAACCGTTTCAACGCCAACCGGAGCCAATAACAGATATTCCCGCAGCTTTCTGCAACCTGAGCACCACCAGACATTCCCACACAGATGCCCCAAAGACAGTCAACTCCGAGGACAGAAACTCCATCACAACCAGCTGTGATCCACCCGCCAGACGTTCCCGGTCAGTATAACAGGCGCACGCTCACTCCAAAAACTCTCTTCCCGCAAACTACACTCATTATTGGCGATTCAATGACGAGGAAGAATTGGTTCTTTAATGCCATCACACACTATTCCAGGTGCTACAGTTCATACTATCTTAAACAAACCTAATCAAATGTTAGCCACGCTGCCAGCAACTGTCACTGAAATAGTGTTATACGGACGATCCCGCCCGACATGAATCGATACGGACCATGAACAAGTTTAACCTTCTCTTTAACATTTTAAAGGCATGTGGAAAATCAATATTCATTTCTGGTCCTCTTCCTACATTAAATTGCCAGCTATTCAAGAGACAAAAGATCAAAAAGGCTCCAGGACCAGACAGAGTATCTCCCTCCTGCCTGAAAGCCTGTGCTGAGCAGCTGGCCCCCATCTTCACACGGATCTTCAATACATCACTGGAGCTGTGTGAAGTACCATCCTGCTTCAAAAGCTCCAGCATCACCCCAGTCCCAAAGAAGCCTGCCATCACAGGACTTAATGATTATCGACCCATTGCCCTGACGTCCGTAGTCATGAAGTCCTTTGAGAGGCTGGTATTGAGCCACCTGAAGGACATCACAAGGCCCCTGCTGGACCCCCTGCAGTTTGCCTATTGGGCAAACAGGTCTGTCGAGGATGCAGTCAACATGGGACTGAACTACATCCTGCATCACCTCGACTCCCCAGGGACCTACGCTAGGATCCTGTTTGTGGATTTCAGCTCTGCGTTCAACACCATCATCCCGGACATCCTTCACCAGAAACTCACCCAGCTCACAGTGCCGGCCTCCACCTGTCAGTGGATCACCAACTTCCTGACTGACAGGAAGCAGCAAGTAAGGATGGGAGGCATCACATCCAGCACCCGGTCACTCAGCACTGGCGCCCCCCAGGGGTGTGTTCTCTCCCCACTGCTATTCTCCCTCTACACCAATGACTGCACCTCAGGGGACCCCTCTGTGAAACTCCTGAAGTTTGCAGACGACACCACCGTCATCGGTCTCATCAGGGATGGGGACGAGTCTGCCTTCAGACGGGAGGTGGAACAGCTGGCTCTCTGGTGCAGTCAGAACCATCTGGAACTGAACCCGCTCAAGACTGTGGAGATGACAGTGGACTTCAGGAGAAATCCCCCCCCCACTCACCCCCCTTACCATTCTGAATAGCAAAGTGGCTACCGTGGACTCCTTCAGGTTCCTGGGATCCACAATCTCACAGGACCTGAAGTGGACCTCCCACATAGACACAACCAGGAAAAAGGCACAGCAGACGATGTACTTCCTGCGTCAGCTGAGGAAGTTCATCCTGCCCCAGGAGCTGCTGACCATGTTCTACACCTCCATCATTCAGTCTGTTCTGTACACCTCCATCACTGTCTGGTTTGCATCTACAATCAAACTAGACAGACACAGACTACAAAGGATAATCAGGACTGCAGAAAAGATCATTGGTGTTGATCTGCCCTCCATCCAAGACTTTGTCTAAAGTTCAAATTTATAAAACTTCATAACAAATCAACCATATGCTAGAGATTTGCAACTTTCACCCAAATTTAGCCCCAATTCTAAAGAAACTGTATATTTAAGGAGAGACAGGCCTGTTAGTAGAGCAGTGCTTCTCAAAGTGTGGTAGAGAATGAAGAAATGACAGGTTGAAATTTTCAATTTCATGCCAATCTTTTTAAAAACCCTTTCGTCATCGACAATAAAGATCATTATTAGGCAAATTTAGAATCCTAAAATATATCAGAAATTAAAAGAGCAATAAATTAAGACTGCATTAGATATGTGACTGCGATCAAAATGTAACGTGGAACTAAAATGCAAACATAAGGATTTATGTCGGCATGTGAAGTGGAGCAGAACCATAAACAAACTTTTATCTGATTTAAAGCATTTATTTCCTTTTTTGTTTTCTTAAGCTTTTTGGCACAGATTGCAAACAAAGTGTTGTTGTTTCCTGTATATTTTGACTGCTGTACTTTTACATTTGTTTTTTTTTGTTTTTTTTATGCAGGTAATTAATTAGTTTCCTTTGGTTTTTCAGTTTTGATTTATTTATGAAATATACTTGCATTATGAAACATGATGATACTTGTTCCCTGTTAGTTCATTTCATACTTTTTTTTTTTTCATTTTCTACTGGACTATTTACATTTTTTTTATTTTTATTATTCAAATAATTAGTTTAATTTAGTATGAAATATTATTTTAATTGTTCCCTGTTGGTTCAAAAACAATAGCTGCTCGTTTAGGTGCCTGAACAAAACCATAAGAACACAAATGAAACAGTAAATTTATAATAATCGCAAAAAATAAATAAATAAGCAACACAAATACATTATGGCTGATTAATGTTCACTTTTGCAAACGCACTTTTTATCTCTGTTTCTGTCAATCCAGAATACAATGGTGTAAAAAAGACGATAGCTGCAGGTTTAGATGCCTGAACAAAACCACCTCAACACAAATGTAATATAGGAAATGTATAATAATTGCAAAAAAAAAAAAAAAAAAAAAGCACAAATACATTATGGCTGATTAATGTTTCTGTAAATCCAGTCCTTGTATTTTTTTCAGCATAACAGGCACATTAAATTGACCAATAGGATCAAATGATACAGTTTAATATGTTAGAGATAGCATTTTGGGTTCATTATTTTTGAATGTTGGACCAAAGCATTTGATGTAATTCAAATAAAGTTAGCCTGAATAAAAAGCGTGAAAGTAAATCCTTTTTTTTTTTTTTTTTTTAACACTTCACTGGGTAGAGCTTGCCGTCACCAAGGTGGAGGTCAGGGATCTTGGGCTTGAAAAGGTTGGAGACCACTGTGCTAAACGATTGTCGAAAGTCGTCTCCGTTTGGCCTCAATATGTCGGGAATGACCCCTACAACGTTTCTGTTGACAAATGGAATGAAGATGTCTCTTACTTGCCGGGAGTGACTCGTCCTGACATCGTGAACTACCTCGTCTTTACATCTAGCTCAAGTATCAAGGAACTGGAAGCTTACAACAAATGTTTGTGGTTGGATTTGTGAAGTTGCTAATTTTTCACAATTCATCTGTAACATGAGTGTGCAATGCTGGTTTTTCAGAATCTGAGCTATTTTATTGATGACCTAATTTGTGTGAAAAAAAGATGTGCACACTTGGATCAATGCAAATAAAACAAATGAATTTCCCAAGCTTTCGGTCAAAGGACCTTCATTAGGATAACAAACAACATGGCTACAATGAACGGGTCGGGCCTCATTCATTCACCTCCAAACTACTCTCTCACCTCTGCATCCCTGACACGCCCCCTACTCCACTCACAACCACTCACATTCCAGCTCTGTCCAATTGATTATTGTGATTATTGTGTGTTTAAATAACTCACATTTGGTCATTGTGATTATTGTGTGTTTAAATAACACACAATAATCGGAACCATCATAATATTAATGTAGCAGCACCACTGTGTGTGTGCAGTTACCTTAGAGCTGATTGGTTGCGTTGTTGGGCGGGCAATATAAAAGGGGAACTTTGGATGACATTTCCTCATTGAGCTGTCAGCTGAGGGACCCGCCCACTTCCCGGTTTCGCGTCGCCTATCGTTTGCCGATCACCGCAGCAGGTATGATCTGAGCTGCATAAGCAACAGCTAACGATCAGGAGCACTTATGTGCTGTTGTGTTCTGTAGATCCTAAGGTTTTCCTGTGTTGGAGACTGTCCTTGTTCTCCACGCTGCAATGCGCATTCGCCTGCAGGGTTTGACAGCTCGGAGCTGTCACTGAGTTTTTGCCGCTCTTCATTCTGCTGCGCTAGTGCACACACCCCGTTAGTGCTTGTTAAATCACCTGGAAGGTATGTGTTCCACTTAATGTGTTTATTTGACCCCAACGTTGACGTTGCTCCCTTACGTGTTGTTTTATAGTGTAGTTCTGAACTACCACTGTCTACGCTCCCTCTGCTGCCCATGCGTCTTCTGCATATGACAGGTACACACACTCCATGTCTGCTCTGGCTGTTTTGGTTCTTTTAAATTTAATAATTAAATGTGTAACAGGGCTCGTTTATTGGAGCGAGTTGGAGACCACTGCTGCTTTGCTTCACGTCGTTGTTTTGATTGTCTGTTCTGGTTCTGTGGAACCCTGTATACATCTACCCTCTTGTATGTCTGTGATGTGGGACGGACCTGCCCTGTGAATCGTTCTGACGGGCACAGAACGCCTTCCGGCTGCTTACTGTATATTTGGTTTATTTCATTATACATTCATTTGTTTAATCCTTGTTGGTTCACATAACCACAACTTCTGTTTGAAATTCTCATTAATTCTTTTATTTGCAGTTACTAAGCGCCAACGGTGGTGGTCCTGGTATCTGGTGGAGGGTTTTTTTCGTTGTGTGCTGTGCAGTCCCTGAGTTGACGTCCCCACGTGTGTGTGAGTGTTTGTTGCCACATTTTAGGTGTTTTATTTTCCTGAGATCCGCCAACCAGCCTCAGCACTGGTCACTTTTGTTAATTGATTTTATTTCAAGTAAACATTGTCTCAAGAGAAGTATATTCTTGTAATAAACAGATTTTTTAAACTGGAAAACACATCTAGAGCTCAATTAATTGACGGGCCTGGGTGCCTTACACCATCTTTTCTTTGCTAATTAATAGTTTATTGTAAAGTAATTAAAAGAGAAAAAAACCACATTAACATTGAACAATACAACTATAACACAACTGCAGGGATGTTACAATATTTTCAGAAGGAATACCTTTTAAAATATAATTACTTTTCAAAAGAAGAAGAAAAACATGACGGTTCAATGCCTGCTTTAATTCTTTTCCTTTTTTAACTAAATAAAGTAAAAGCAAATGTGGATTTAATGTGCTGTACAGTGACTTTTCTCTCACTGCTCATGTTTCTTCATTACATCTTTTCAGACCAAATCTTTCAGGCTGGAACTACTTTATTCCCTCTTAAATAATAATTCGACACATTTTTTCTAACTGGTTTGGTCAATAACGTTTATAAAAAGTTGGTTGTGACGTCAGCAAAAAAAGTTGCGAGTGGTTGCCAGGTTCTTTATTTTTCGGCTGATTGTGAGATTACTAAAAACTAACTTAGTGGGAAAACCGTGAATAAAGTTTGTCAAAGGGAATATTTATGTTTTAAATGGATGATGAACGAATTTTTTTGGGGGGGCCTTTCCGTGGATATTCAACATATTTCATGCGGGGAATCGTTGACTGTATCTGGCAACCAGCTAGGGTCAGGAACAAAGCAGTAAAATGGAGGACGGACAGAGCTGGATGATGACTACCGTCAAACTGGAAGAAGAAGAAAAAGAAGAAATATTATGGAGGGAAGTGAAGCTGGGTGAGACGGACAGTGATGATGATGACGATGATGATGATGAAGGCTGCAGGAGGAAAGCTGTGCTGGAGGAGCTTCGTCATCACGACCATCTGTGGGACGGAATGTTTGCTCCAAAGTTGGAGAAAAGCTCCAAAGAAGAAACGGAGGAGTTTCCGTCCTGTGCCGCAGATCAAGGTTCTGTGAAGGAAGAGGTTAGAACACTCCGTGTGTTTCCATTCATTCACTCACTCACTCACCATGTTCATCCGCTGTTACACACACACTGGAGACTAGTTTAACTGGTGACCCACTTCCGTTCACTTACATTCAGTCACACTAGTACAGTGCCCGTCGGAAGTATGCACTCATGTGGGAGGATTAGTAGAGTTGTCACTTATGGCCAAATGAGTATGTGTTTGTAGGTTGGATGTACAAAGAGGTGTACATACTCTGTCGTGTTATAAAAGGGTATATTTGCGTTTGCAAAATGTGGGTGCGATTTTTCTGGTTTAATTCTATACCGCTTTTCGCGTGACGTCAGCACTTGACCTAGCAACGCGCGCCGCCATTTTAAGAGCGGTAATCATTTGCCTGACAACCGCTATTTACCGCTGATATCACGGTGGAGATTTCGCAGTCTGGATGATTTTTATCGTATAATGCCCAAATCCTGTGTAGTATTTGGTTGTCATAACCACGCCTGGCTGAAGGAAAACATAGACTTTAACAAAATACTGACAGAAAAAGGCCAGAAACGGCAATTATGTATCCAAGCACTGAGGTGAACAAACGTAGATGGAACTACATGGAGCCCAAAGTCAAAGTGGTCGCATGTTTGCAGTAGACATTTTGTTAATGGTCGGTTGTGTATTATGGGGATCTAATTTCTTCCTGACTGATTTTACGACATTGATTATGAATTAGCCTACATTTAAATTGTAATTTATTCAGTAATGACTGAAATGTTTATGGCTAGTATGTCTAAGTTGAAGACAATCAACGTGAAATTAACAGTAAATATGCAATGTGTTGACTTGTATTTAAATAAACAAATGTGCTTCATATACCCATTTATGTTTTATTTTAGGCTGTATTATTATTATTATTATTATTATCATTATTATTAGCAGCGCTAGCCTAGCATAGCCACATTGTGTAGCGAGCCGTTTATCATGAGGACACAGGCCTATATAGACACAAACGCATACATAAGCCTACCTTAAAGAAAATATATGCATCCCAGCTTTTGTAAGTCCTGATCTTCTCCATTGTGTAGACGCCAGGGCTGTTAATGAGCTACTCATAAATATCAGGCCATTGGCGATCTGGCCATGTTGTCAGGTTGTTTTTCCATGAAGTTTGAGGTGCTTGGTATGGACATGATTTCAAACCAACCGGATGTAACTTCCCTTCATATCGGTGCTTGGCCTTTGACTCTAATCTGCTGAAATATTCGTACAACATTGAGTAAAACCTCCGTGTTGTCCGCGGTAAATAGTGTAAATAGCGGTTGTCAGGCAAATGTAAACCCCTCTTAAGATGGCAGAGGGCATTGCTAAGGCAAATATCCCGGATGGTGATGTCACCACGAAAAGTTGTATTGGACATATGCATGAAAAATGTATTTGTTTTTTTTTTTTTTTTGTTTAATGTATTTTTCTGTAATGTATGTTTTTTGGAGTCATTATGTGTATTTGTGTATCTTTCTGCTGTGTTTTTGTGCATTTTTTGTATAATTATTGTTTTTTGTTGCCATTGTAGTGTGATTCTGTAGTCATTTTATGTATTTTTTGTGTAAATATTTAGTTTTGTGTATTTTGAGCCATTTTTATATTTTGTTGTATTTTTCTGTAATATATGTTTTTTGGAGTCGTGTATTTTTTATCTTTCAGTTGTCTGTGCATTTTTTGTATAATTGTTTTTAGTTGCCATTGTAGACTGATTCTGGAGTCATTTTTGATTTTTGTTGTATAAATGTTTAGTTTTTTATTTTATTTTACTCATTTAGTATATTTTTGTTATAAATAAATACTGTGTTCCCGTGAAATGTTTGAGACGCTGATAACCAAACTCCATAGCCATTTTAGCGCCAATCAGAAAAACAACAAAACTGCGCAAAACAAAATGTAAAGCTCCAAACTACATGAGTAAGTAAGTAAATTAAAGTATTATCTACAATTCGGCTTGTTTACCTTTGAATCGAGAGGTCAGAGCTTAATTTCCATGTGCGGTACCACAGAGAATCTCCAGTTTTCCAGATGGAGTATTGAACGGATTGAGTTCAATACTGACTCTAGTGAAACAGCGCGTTAGTGAGCAATTACACGGACAGTTATGATTTAAACCAGGGGTCCCCAATCCTGGTCTTCAAGGGCCACTATCCAGCATGTTTTAGATGTTTCCCTCTTCCACAACACCTGATTGAAATGAACAGGATCGTTATCAGGCTTCTGCAGAGCTTGATGATGAGTTAATAATTTGAATCAGGTATGTTGGAAGAGGAAAACATCTAAAACATGCTGGAAAGTGGCCCTTAAGGACCAGGATTGGGGACCCCTGGTTTAAAAAATGGTAAAATTGTCGGTAAAAGACTCACCAGTGATAGTACCATTAGTACTATCATGAAATAGCAATAGCTTCTTAAAAAATCACTCTAGTAAAACCACAGGCAATCGTTATTTTTTTCCCCTCTAAGTACTACAGAAGAGATATTAACAAAAACTGTTTAATTACTAATGATTTTTTAAATTTTTTTTTATGAATACAAATAACCATTAATGCTGTAATTAAATAGCAATAACTTAGGCAAAATGTTTTCTCGTATCCTGTGAACCAGGGGTTCTCAATCTCAATTGGTTTCACCCTGGGACCCACTTTATGCTACGATCAATAAATCGCGACCCACTTTTTTCTAGTTCAACCAACCAAATTTAGTTTTTCAAAAACACGCATACAGTATATAATATTTTTTAAAACATAAATCTATATATTTTCCCATGCAACATGCATTTCACAGCATGCCTGTCAAAGAAAATAATAGACAAGACCAACATGAGAGACATTGACTCATTCAGTGCCAGCCATTTTCAGAATTTCTACACCTTAGAGCATTTAAGGTGATTTTTAAAGACCCACATAATATTTTGTACTATGACAATCTGAAATCTGACAGATTCTGAAAGATTAAAGTCTCTACTTCATTCATTGTAGCTTGTTTCATTCTTTTGTAATCAGCAGTTGAATAGAGCAAGTTTTACACAAATTGCTAGTTTCAGAGCAAAAAGCTGAAAAAACAAGCATTTTCTAAAAAAAATATCTGTCAGTGACATTGAAGCATTTTTTTTTTTTTTGCTTTTTTGAAAACTATAACATCTGAACTAAGGATGTCCCGATCACGTGATCAGAAATCGGACCCAATCATGTGGTTTCGGACTCGATCTGAATCGGACGTTATCTCCCTATCAGGACTTGGATTTATATGTATATTTATTATCATTATAGGGGTGGGCGGTATACTGTTCATATCAAATACTGGGATATATTTTTGTTATGTTATACGTTTTTATTACACCACCGTACTGGTATATTGATTACACAACATTCGGAACGCTAAGCTGCGCCGCGTCAGACCGGAGCCTTTTCAATGTTGCACTGCGAAGGTAAACCGTAGCGCTCTGGTTACCATGGTTACGGTGTAACTGAATAAGAAAGCTCGGAAGCTACAGAACTAGTAGAACATGACACAGAAGAACATGTGTCATAAAGACGAGGAGCCCTGTCTGTTGTTTGGTCAGCAGAGCAAGTTAAATGCAGGGCGTTTTTTTAATGTATTATAGAAGTATCGGATCGGGACTCGGTATCGACCAATTCTCAAAATCAAAGGACTTGGACTTGGAGGCAAAAATTTCTGATTGGAACATCCCTAATCTGAAAATTGATTTCCAGTTCGGCAGTTTTACACAAAAAAAGAGAGCAAAGGATCGCATTTTGTACTTCTTGTAATGCGGAAATAAGCCTTGGTGGAGCTGCAAACAAAACACTGTCATTCAACATTTAATAAACCACCACTCATTGTGCAGCATTTGAAGCTAGTAGGGATGTAACGATTCACTCAACTCCCGATACGATTCAATTCACGATACTGGGTTCACGATACGATTCTCTCACAATTTATTTTACAAAATGGGACAATGTAGACAAATAACTGAAAAATATTCCTTTTTTGGGGGGGGGAAAATACTGTACTATTTTCCTTTATTTTTCATTGTCAAAAGAATCCCTTGATAAAATATTAATGCAATTTAACTAAAAATAAATCTTGAATGAAGTAAATAAAGGAATATTACAAATGAAGAAGCCTATTCATTTAAGTTCTGGTTCTATAGTAAACAATGCAAAACTGCATAATAGTTCTTTTTCAAAGTGCAACTGAAAATATATTTTGTGCCTTAACAATTGGACTTTTAAATAAAAGAAACAAAACAGTAATTTCACTGTATTCACGTCAGATTTATTTGGACCAGCAGATGGCGCTGGTAACCCAGTGGTCGGTTGGCATGCAGAAATTCTTGCAGTGAAGAAGAGAAGCTATGCCAGCAGACAGAGCGAATAGAAAAACATGACTTTTACAGATATTCACATAATATTACAGATATTCTTTGGGTGCTAAAGGGGTAAGGAAACATTTATGAACATGTTTAAGAGTAGAAGGCGGCCAGAAAGAAAGTAGTAGCAGATTCTGCCCCCCGCCAACACTTCTGGACAAGAGAAGGATAAATATATAGCGTCCTCTGCTGTTTAAAAAAAAAAGTACTGCGATTCAATTTTCACAGTACCGATCTGCACTGTGACACCTATGAATCGATTTTTAACTGCCTTACGATTAATCGTTACATCCCTAGAAGCTAGTAATCAAGCTAATGCTAAAGCTACAGGTGAACAGAGCCAGGGGTCCGCTGAGATCTCTTATCTAACTAAAAAGCAAGGGATGTCTGTGTGGATGTGTGTGTGTGTGGATATGTGTGGAGCAAATATCTCCCCGACGCGGTGCGAGTTATACCTGGAACTCGGTCGACTCGGGTTCTAAATATCCCGAGTGTGTGTATCTGTTATTTTGGAGTAATTTGGTCATTTCAAAATGTTTATTTTAATTTTATTTCACTTCTGGACGGCCCCGAAATGAAACCTATTCAACTTTTGACCTCAGGGTGTGAGGGGGCACTAGCGCACCATCTTCACTGCACAGCTCAAGAGTAAGAGCAAGAGTCACGTGTGCGGCCAGAGCCAATCGCTGCGGACACAGCTAAGCAGCTGTAAACACACGAGCGATAAAGAAGAAGATTGTTTTGACCGAGACACGGCGCTTTGAATAGATTGTTTGAAACCATCAGCCACTGGTGAGTCTTTTAGAGAGACGTTTCCCAACACAATCAATTCTCCATCTGGAAAACTGCAGATTCTCTGTGGTGCTGTGCATAGAAGCTAAGCTCTGACCACTCGATTCAAAAGTAAAAAATTATTTTTGTTTTTTAAAAAAAGACAGCCGAATTGTAGATAATACTTTAATTTACTTACTCACTTATTTAGTTTGGAGCTTTACGTTTTGTTTTGTGCAGTTTTGTTACTTTTCTGATTGGCGCTACAATGTCTATGGAGTTTTGTTATCAGTGTTACATTCCTCTTTTGTCTAGGAGGGAAGAAGTAACATAACACAGATATAAAAAGGTAAACCAAGACAATTTATTATGAAGTTTTAACAAAGGGAGCAATGACTTAAAGAGTCACCTGCAAAGAGGGAATTCAACAAACTTAAAGATTCACCTACAAAGAGGGAGTTTAACAAAGGGAGCAATCTCAAAATGTACAGATAACAATCAAAACAGAACCTAATTGTGTACAAAAATGCAACAACCCGGTAACAGTAAAGCACAACACAGCTGAATCCTACTAAGTCTTCTAATCTAGTCTAATTACTATCGAAAGAGGCAAGTCACATGAACACTCAAAGTGGGGCAACCTGCTAGTCAGATTCCCCCTGAGCAAATGTTCCAGCGATCCTTTTAACTGTGGAGACTGATGAGGAATGATTGCTGATTGGCTCCAAGTGCAGGTGGAGGAAGAAGAAGACCAATCCTGAAGAAGGAGCAGCACAGGAGAATTTGCATAGGAGAAGAGGAAGCCACCAATCGCAGACGAGTGCTGTCACAGTCCGTTTTGCATATTCCTCCCAACAGCAGGGCCAACAGCAGGGTTGTAACATCAGCATCTCAAACTTTCACGGGAACACACAAGGTATTTATTTATTTGATGCGCGTTCACAGAGTCGGATGTAGACACACACACACGGCTGATGCGCGTGCACGGAGTAGATGGATGTAGACACACACACACACACACACGTACACACAGTATTTATAATAAAATATACTAAATGAGTAAAATAAAACAAAAACTAAACAATATTTATACAAAAAAATACACAAAATGATTTCAGAATCACTACAATGGCAACAAAAACAATAATTATACAAAAACACAACAGAAAGATACAAAAATAAAATTGGTGTAGCATTAGCAACACTTGCTACATAACAAGGCAGCATATCAGTCTAGTGATTTCTATTTGTTATTGAGGTAACACACTCATATTAATAAAATCCTACTTTAAGCAGTGTTTGAACGCCTCATTTCACACAGTTTAGACAATCATATCCTTTACAAGATAAAAACATTACTGCTTTGGTTACATTAGGCCTGGGTGATATGGACCAATATTCATATCACTATATTTTTTCTCAAAATGACAATAGGTGATATAAACCATTTATTTTTATCAATAGTTTTACAAGAAAAACAATAATGGGTCAAAGTCAGTGGAGCCACAAAGACCCTTTTATTAATCACTAGCAGCACAATAACAACATTTTGTGTCACTTTTGACTTTTTCCTTCATTAAGGCTGAAATGTGATTAAATTATGTCGTGTTGCTTTTTTCAGGGCAGCTCTGAGTTGTTGAAAGTAGTATTTAAAGTAAATCACATTCAGGACACTGTCTCTTTAAGAGTGTGGAAACAGCCCTGTTAGCTACAGTAGCAGATCTCTGCTATAGCGCAGCGGCATAGTTAGTTAGTTATAGAAGAGAAACACATGCAGTGTTTTCTCAAACATTTCTCAGTGCTTCAACACTCATTAACTGATAGAGTTTTACAGACAGACATCTGCACTGAGCTTCTGACAGACAGTCACTAACACAGCTGACTGTGTGTGTCCGTGCACTGGGCGGGAGGGGGGAGCGTACTTCTCCTCCGTTTAAGCGCTTAATAATTCTTCGGTGTCTGTAACGCTGACATGCTGACTAGCAAATTGTGTGATTTGGCAGAAAAAAAAACATTGGATGTGCTGTTTATGGACCACAGACATTTGATGCAGACATATCCAGAAGTAATGGCGGCGGGCGAAATCTGCTAATACTTTCTTTCTGGCCGCCTTCTACTCTTAAACACGTTCATAAATGATTCCTTACCCCTTTAGCACCGAAAGAATATCTGTACTATTACGTGAATATCTGTAAAAGTCACGTTTTTCTATTAACTCTGCTAGCATAGCATCTCTTCTTCACTGCACTTAGCTGCATGCCAACCGACCACTGGGTTACCATCGCCCTCTGCTGGTTCAAACAAATATCTGACGCAAATACAGTGCAGACTGTTTTTTTTTTTAAGGTCCAATTGTTAAGTCACAAAATTCATTTTCATTTGCACTTTTAAAAAGAAAAATAACTATTATGCAGTTTTGTATTGTTTACTATTGAACCAGAATTTAAATGAATAGGCTTCTCCATTTGTATTATTCCTTTATTTATTTCATTCAAGATTTATTTTTAGTTAAATTGCATTGTTTTGAATAGTTTTTTTTCCCCCAAAAAAATAAAGGAATATTTTTCAGTCATTTAAGTACAGTCCCATTTGGTAAAATAAATCGTGAGAGAATCGTATCGTGAACCCAGTATCGTGAATCGAATCGTATCGGGAGTTGAGTGAATTGTTACATCCCTAATATATTCTATATTAAACCGCAGTGTTGTTTTAGCTGTTAGATAGTTTTAGAGGGAGGAGCTCACATTCTAGGAGGTGTGTTAGGTGACGTCACCTGCCAACGTGGGCAGAGTCTAACTGTCCCGTTTGGAGCTGACTTTTTACAAAATGTGGAATAACAAGAGAGGGAGGAAACAGAACTTTTTACACTTTGTCTCTCTGAATGAGGCTAAAGGATGTATATCACTGTAGCAAAACCATTAGAAGTGATTTTTCATCATACCTCCCCTTTAATGCACTTTAGCTTTTTTTTTTGGAATGCATGTTTTGTTTTACTAGTACAGTGCCCGTCGGAAGTATGCATTCATATAATGGGCGCTTAAGGAGAGTTGTCAATTACGGGCATAACAACAACATACTCTGTAGCATTATTAAGGGGTATATTTGCAGGTGCAAAGTAAAATAACGTGTGCAATTTCCCTGGTTTAATTCTATGAGACATGCGTATGATGAATGTGTTGGGTTTTTTTTACTCATTTTTATATTTTTTGTTTTAATTATTGTTTGTCGTTGCCATTGTAGTGTTATTCTGGAGTAATTTTGTGGTTTTTTAAAATTTTTTAATGTAGTTTTGTGCATTTCTGTTGTCATTTTAGTGTATTTTTGTATAAATATTTAGTTTTGTGTATTGAGTCATTTTCATATTTTTGTTGTTGTTTGGTGTATTTTTCTGTAATATATGTTTTTTAGAGTCATTTTGTGTGTTTTTGGAGACTTTTGTATATTTTTGTGCATTTCTGTTGTTGTTTTGTGTACTTCCTGTATAAATGTTTAGTTTTTTTAGTTTTACGTCATTTGTGCATTTTTTTGTATAATTATTGTTTTTTGTTGCATTTGTAGTGTGATTCTGGAGTCATTTTGTATCTTTTTTAGTGTAGTTTTTTGCATTTCTGCTGTCTTTTGTGTATTTGTTGTTTAAATATTTAGTTTTGTGTATTTTGAGTCATTTTCATATTTCTGTTGTTTGGTGTGTGTTTTGGGGTTGGAGGGAGGGAACCATTCTAAATTCATACGCACCAGTCCATCCACGTGTACCTGCCTAACTTTCAATAAACTTCTCTAATGTCAGTAGTTAGGTGTAGTGGCAGATGCGTCGTGAGAGAAGCTGCAGTAATCAGGTGACCTTCACTATGTAGCAACATGTAAACACTTAGATCTGACTCAGAGCGATGGAGCTTCACAGGCACAGCAAAGTGAAACGGTCACTGATGGCTCTGTATTTAGGAGTCAGTGATGATTTGCGTTGTTTTAAAGGGTGTTTGTGTTGGTTTAAGATGAGTTTAATGCAGCCAGGACAGGAGAAGGGAGGGCGGTGCACCTAATAAGTCACTGACAGGTTTTTTAGGAAAAAGCTTTTTTTCTCAGCTTTTTGTCACAAACTGGCAATTAGTGTGAAACTTGCCTCTATTCAACTGCTGATTACAGAAAAACGAAAGAAGCTATCACCACCCTCCCTCCTCCTGTCATGGCTGCATTAAGCTCATCTTAAACCATCACAAACACCCTCTAAAACAAGGCAAATCATCACTAACTCCTAACTACAGAACCTCTAGTGCCAGTTTCACTTTGCTGTGTCTGTGAAGCTCCGTCCGTGAAGGTGAGAACGTGATCAGCTTTAATCATCTTCACCTGCTCAGCGTTCGAACTGTTTTGCCTGGCTAACTAAGAATAACTCAGTTCGTGCTGTACTTTAGTTCGTTTTATTCCAGCTTTTTGTCCGTGCCTCGTAGGTAAACATTCACAGTCAGCAAGCTACCTCAAGTACAACCATTTCAGTGGGAACTTCCGGTTTACAAAGTAAAAGTCCATTGGAACAACGTTATTCGAATGGTACATTCTAATAACTCATCAGAGCTATAGTAAAATGCATGTTTAAATAATGAATTAATAAAAACTTAACTAATGAAACACAATAATGAAAGCAATCAAAGTTTATACTTAATTGATTTTTTTTTTTTTTTTTAATTAAGCAATAAAAAATGTAATATTGTTTTTTTCTATTTAGAGAGTGTATGGCTTATTAGCCAGAACATTGTTTTGTTTTGTTGTTTTCCTAAAAAAGTTGTTTTCTTTAGTTTTTTAACTTCAGTGTATTACATGGTGTTACTTTCGTCTAATTTCGTCTAATTCCACATTACACAGAAGATAGGATCATTTAAATTAGGTTAATTTAAACTAAGTTGATCAAAACTTAATCAATAAACCTGATCAGATTCAGTAAACCATTGATCCCTGAGAGGAAATCAGGTGACATTAATGCTGTTCTCATACATCTTTATATGACATATACTGTAAATAATTAAAAAGGAGAAGTCAGAATGATACATGACACTACAACTTATATCTACCTTTTAATTGTGTGTACTTTATTTTTGACGTACATTTTTGTTTAATTATGAGTTTATATTTATTATTATTTATTTTGTTTCCTCACAGGAGTTAAAAACTAATATTTACTTTAAAAAAATGATAAATATTATTATGTATGTTCTAATGTGTGCCATCTTGAAGATGTTTACTGGCAAGTGACAATGTAGTCTTGTAATGTAAAAGCAGCAAGACATTTTTCACTCTTTGTAGCATTGTATGCTGCATATGCATTTAAATGTATAAAATATTTGAAAAATGGTAAATGAAATCGCAATATGTCAGAAAAATCACAATTACGTTTTTTGTCAAATCATGCAGCCCTACTAAGAAGCCTCCAGGCAGGGATTTAACATTGAAAAGAGTCAAATTCAACACAAAGTTTAACATTTTAAAACCTTCAATATCACGCGAGAGCGAGTGCTGTTGAACTGAAATATCAGCACTGGTGTGATTCAGTCGTTCATCAGGAATATAGCTGGGATAAACCATTATTTTTTAAACGATTAATCTAGCTTTTTTTTTTGTTTGATGCATCGATTAATCTAACGATTCATTTCTCCACTTTGATTCAGTTATCGATTATCTCCCCATTAATTGACTAAAAATAACTTATACATGTTGGTTTACATATCCCTACATATTCCTTATATATGTGTATTGCTCTTCAACTCAAAATTCCAAAATAAACTTCAAGTAAGAATTTAAAAGTACAAAATAATGCATTCAGAGTCAGAGGTAGCATTCAATAAAAAAAATAAAAAGGCAGTGGAGCCAGCAGCAGGATGTTCTTCCTGAATCAACAGAATTTATGATTTAGGTTGAAAACACAGGCCAAGCTTACTAAAAAAAGTGCATCTTTTAATTCACATGAAAATAACAACTTAAAGTAATTCTCACATTTTTATTAAACTCAAAATTCCAAATGTTAACTCATTCAGTGCCAGCCATTTTCAGATTTTCTACCCCCCTCAGTGCCAGCCGTTTTTGAGCATTTTGACTGATTTTAAGGACCCACAGAATATTTTCCACTATGACTGTATGAAATCTGACACCAGATTCTGAAAGACTGAAGCCTCTACTTTCGTGGAAAAAAAAAAGAATTTGTTTCTGGATCGTTTTGTTCTTTTGTAATCAGCTGTTGAATAGAGCAAGTTTTACACAAATCTAAAAAAAACCCTGTCATTGACTTTAAAGCTATTTTTTGCTTTAGTGACAACTATAACATCTGAACATCGTTTCCTTATATAAAACAAAAAACAATCTGCTATCTGGCTCACAGGCTGGGGGTATTTTGTACCCCTCCTCCCGACACGCAGTGATGACCCGTTTAGCCCGGTTAGTTGGTGGTTTTATCTCACCATCTCAATATTATCAATAATGTACTCATGTCTACACATGTTCTGTGTTAGTATGTGGAGCTGTGAGCTGCTGGATACGTCACAATATCACTCTGTAGCGCAATAATCTCACTCGTTCCTGCTGCTTTCTCCTTTGCTGGGTAGCATCAGTGGCTAATCTCTCATCTAAAGATGTACTGCTGCCATCTTCAGGGCACAGTTGGTCACTACAACACCCCACAGCTTAGATATTGATGAGGGACCTCCGCCAGGGTGTTTTCTAGTAATCCCTGTAAAAAATGCAAATGACGAGTTATCTCGTCAATGGCACTGAGTGAGTTAATACAGAAAGTGCTTTTCGAACAAAAAATAAACTTTCCTTTTACCTTAAGGTGTGTGTGCGTGCATGTGCGACATGTGCGTGTGTGACGTCAGTCTCAGTCCTGTGTGTGATCGCTCCTGATAAACCTAACGCAGTGATTTGACAACTTTATGCGGTTTATTAATTCCTACTATTAAAAAGTGACTGAGATTATATTTCAAATATTAGTGTGCTTTTTTTATACGCTTTTCTGAACGTAAATACATGCGAGCCAGCACCGCTGTATTTAAAGAACCATCAATCCTATTGTGTGTATATACATATTTAAATAAAAGACACCGTCCAGCACACGGACCATCCTGTTATTAAAGCTGTAAGTTCTTTCCCTTTTCCTTTCTCCACATTATCTGAAGCTGGTTTCTGAACGTTCAGTGATTTTCAGTGGCTGTTACAGTTCATTCATTCTGCTGTAGGAGACTCGGTAATATTCTGCCCCCCGACATCTGCTTTCACTGGACACGTGTGTGACTGATTGAAAAATCCACACATTGGCCACACCCTCATCTTTAAAAGAAAAAAATAGTGTCCTATATGCTGCAAAATACAATACCGAACTTGATAAAGAAATTACCGTTAGTAGGTGTTTAACAAAATAGTCAACTCACGATATTGTATAAAAAAGTGAAGAAAATTCCAAATAAAGAGCAACAAATGTGCAGCAAATCTTTGTTGATTAAACCAATTTGACTGTAAAAGTGTGAGACACTTAGTTTATTCTTTGTTCATTCATTAAAACAAGGCTTTACACAGAAAAGACAAAAGTCTATACATATTGACTGAATGGGTTAAGGATGAGGTATATTAACTATTGAAGCCTTACCCCATAAACACAATTCCAAAATACACAGAACCAAACAGCAAGCAAAATGATTTAGTTATAACAGCTGACAAAGGGTTACAACTGAGATCAGCAGGTCACACAATAAGAAAAAAAATAGAATCATTCAGTTACAGTCATCATTAATCATGTCCAAGTTTAAAAAACATGAAGCAAAAGATAAACGTTTTTTCCTTGTTTTGTCTTTTTCATTCCTTCTATTTTCTATTCCTTCCTTCTTCCCTTCCTCATCTTCTCTTTCTTTTTTTAAACCAGCCTTATTTTTTTTACAATGTATTTATGTATTTCTCCTTCCTGACCTCCCTCCTCTTTGATTTACACACATAGAGTATATACAAACACACCCTCACTATGCACATACTCTCATACATACAATCTAGGGCTGCCAACTTTGGTCATTTAGTGACTAATTGGTCGATGCCTTCGTGGTCGACCAAGATTTTAATTGGTCGACCAGCAACGTTATCAGTTTCAATACCGTAATAAAAATAAATGCATTGTACTCATACAGGTAATAGGATTAAATATTAATATAATGTATTTAATGCCTAAACAATGATTCTATGTCCAGCAACAGCTGCGTGAGTGCGTGCTGTGCTGCAAAAAAAAGAAAGTGTTGTTTTTCAGCTGCGCAGTGCGCTGTCCTCAGATCAGAGAACAGAGACGGAACTAATTAAGACAGGCTTGAAACAAGCTTCCAATGTTAAACCAATCCTTTTTCTGCACAAGAACATGGATTATCCTCATATTTGATACGTGGATTATGTTAATAGATCCACTGTCTCTGGCCCAGCGGGCGCACTGCGTACCTGTGTTTGATGTGCCTTTGTTTTCCCGTGCGCTGATCTGATGTAGACATTAACAGGATTTAAGGATTAAGGTTTTAGGTTTTAATTGTCGGTTTGAGGTTGGGCTCTGATATAAATACCTAATGTCTGTCTAACTTGTAGCTTTCACTTTTGCTTTGTCAGGTTCTGGTCAAAGCTTGACTATAGTTCATATCATAAATGGTCTGTGTTTAAAAGTAAATCTGCACCACAAATAGCCAAACAAAATAATTGTCTCTCTTTTTCTTTCTCCTCGTCCTCCTCAACCTGCTCATTCATTCTCTGTTTTTTTTTTTGGTCAACTAATCGTTACGTGTGCCATAGTCTTGGTTGACCAACCATTTCCTTGGATGACTACAGCTCTACATACAATATGCATGAAACATGTTTAAAACATAAAGCAAACACACAGAATGTGACAAAACAGATTAGCAAAAAATAATACGGATAAATCAAAATCAAGAGAAGTGTGTGTGTGTGTTTAGCTTCACAAATAAAGAATGAAAACAAATGTACCACTCTAACAGTGTGTAATTGGTGTGATTCAGATATGGCTGGTGTTTGGAGCACAAAACTTTTCATAAGGCTTTAAGGTGCATTCACACCGAGCGCGACTGTGACTGCAGTCACTTCAATCAGCCATGATGAGTCACTTGAACATAGTGGCGCTTTTTAGTCACTCCATCAATTCAGCTCCAGTGACGTGACGAGCAGGGAACAGAATGTGTGCGGAGCCTGTGACAGGGCTGATCACTTCTTTTCCAGCCGTACATTAACAGCACTCATCTTTAACAGCAAATCTTTTACGGTTTAAATGATCAACTTACCGAGTTACTGAAGTATGAGTTCACCCAGAATAAAGGCTTATTCAAGAAGTTAACCGCTTTAATTTTGCCCTGGTAAATTGAGGAAGAGTACAACGTCCCGCTGCAGCCGTCTCACTGTACCAGGAGGGAGGGGCTGTTGCCTTGGTTTCTACAGACAGTGACGGCCGGGGGAGTTGTCGCTTGAAACATTTTCACATTTTTCAACTTTGAGCCGGAATTAATTAATGTGATTGGCTGTAACGTCTTAATTCGCCAATCTGATCAATGACGTCATTGTCGTGATGAAACTTTCTGTGAATGCTGCCATTTCATTGTTTTATCCATCTCATTTACACTGAAGAGTTGTTTGCTTAACGTGACACAGCTTTATTTCACTCAAATTCCTGCACAAAGGTGAAAACATATGAGCAAACGGTGAAAATGTCTCTCAGCTGGAGTGAAGCAGTCTCCAGCTCTGAAAGCTGGAGACTGTGTGTGTTTGTATGTGCGCGCGCTTGTTTTGTTTATTTGTTTATTATGCATGTTTCAAAAGAGTCCTAGAGCCGAGCGATGCTCTCCCATTTACTTTCACACTGGAGATTTCTGTCCATTTCAGGGCGGTGGTGGACACAGAAGTGCGCGTGTGTGCGCTCCACTGTACACCTGTGAATATAGACTATAAGCAACAGCAGGATTTGTAATGCCACAGTCAGGAAATATGTGTTTGCTCGTAATGCTAATGCTAATGCTGATGGAGGCTTCACGTAGTTCCAGTGTGGTCTGCCTCCACAGCTTCATCTCCCGAGTTGCTTCACAGCAGTCATTGAGTATGACATGGGACTCCGGTTTAATTCAACAGCTGCAACCTTTTTTTTGTCAATCACTTAAAAAAGACATGCAGCTTATAACTGATCTGCTCCGGGCACACACGCTCTCTCACTCCGCACACTGGTCGAGCGACCAGCGCATTCATTCGCAGTTAAAGGGACACACACACACACACACACTCTGAGAACGAATGTTATGTTCAAGTTCTGCATGTAAATTATTCCACTCTTCCACTCCCTAACCCCCGATTTCCACTGGATTTGGCTCCACTGCGTTACGTCTCCGCCGCTCCACCAGAGTTGATAGGTTTCCATTTTAGTCTGTATTAATTTCTGCTCCTTCCCAGCTGCGACAGTCCGGTGCCCTTTGCCAGATATACGCAGGGCTTCTATTTCTGGCAGACACCGGAGCACAACGCACCAATCAGCACAGAGCAAATGAAGCTAAACAGGAAATTAAGCACGTATTCCGCAATAAAATATCGGGTTACTTTTCAAAATAAAACACTTCAGATTATATTTCAAGTAACGACATCACCAAAACCGGCAACCCTCTGGGTTGCCGGTTCAAGCCTCACCTGGGCCATCACCGTGGGATGTTGAGCAAGTCCCTTAACCCCGAACTGCTCCCCAGGCGCCGCAAAATGGCTGCCCACTGCTCCTCAGGGATGGGTTAAATGCAGAGGACAAATTCCGTTAATGTAATATCATTACATGGCCAATTAAAGGTGAAAGCCCCGATTTAATCTTTAATCTTAATCTTAATCTTTAAACCTCATAATGTGTAAAAACAAATTCACATTCACTATATTGATTCCTCTCACACTGTAACTCACTGTAAACTGCAGAAACTTTGATTTAGTTCATGTTTTAATGCTTCAGTTTTATCTCTTCTCTGTTGGCTGTTGATAAAAAATGATACAACCTTCTTGTACTCCTTTGTTAGGAACACTGACCTGTTTATTGTTGCGTTTATAACTAATAACATTAACTGCGTTTTTGTGCAATTATATAAATATCGTGAGAACTTCTCTGTCTCGTGACGTCACAGTTGTCCAACCGGAGTGCACCGTGGCGCACTCAAAATGCAACCAGTGGGGATTATCGGACGACGGACAGCGGGGAAAAACCGGATCAGTGACGTATCCAGTGGAAACCCCCAGTCACAGTCACATGGCTGCGTTTAGGTCCTGAAACATGGCACCGTTTGATTTTCTGTGAATCTGTATCAGGTAGTACCGAAGGAATTTGGTCGGTACCTAAAAAAAAAACAACCTGAATTGTGATTATGATCAGATCGGTGATTGTTTTTTTTTAAACTCGCTGATCGGTGATCGGCACAAAAATCCTGATCGTGTAAAGCCTACTTTTCATTTCCCAATCATGGTCTCAATGGTGTGGGCTCTAACTGTTATGTAGCTTTGAGCCGCATGTCTGTTGCTATCTCTACTCTCAGACTTCTCCATCCATTCTTTGACTTTAGGACCAAATAGAGTGTTGATGAAGGTCAGAGGATCTCTGTGAAACGTGCTGCTGTGTAGGGATCTGTGTGTGGACACGGGGTTGTACGTCCACATCACACAAACATAAATCACACCTGAGAGTGAACACATCACTGTTTTCACTCTATGCTCCATTTCAACCTCTGCTTAGAAGAAGCTTTTGTGCTCAGATGTGTTGGAATACGGCCGCTCAACGGACTTGTTGGTTCGTTTATAGGTAAGCGTGTGCTAAACCACGCTGTTTCAACTGGGTTGTGTTTTCGATGCATCACGACATACTACCAACTCATAAGTCGCTGTAAACACTGAAGCGTGTAAACTGTAGGGCTGCAACTAACGACTATTTTAATAGTTGACTAGTCTTTGAATATTGAAACAATTAATCGACTAATTGGATGACAAATCCTACAATTATTTGCTCTATGTTGCTACATACTTTTAAATTTGGGCAAATTACGACAAATAAAATCAATAAATAAATTGAATACATCAACACTAGAATCTGCTTCAGTAATTACATTGACACATTAAAAAGTTTGTGCATATTGGTCATTCCATTAGTGTTATTGTATATAATTAATTTATTTCCTAATTAATAAATAAAATATTTTCTAAAAAAAATAAAAAAAACACATGAAAAGCAAAAATAACTACATTAGTGTTACTTTTTAATATAAACCATTGCTTCTGAATAGGGATGTAATGATTAATCGTAAGGCAGTTAAAAATCGATTCATAGGTATCATGATTGACATCGATACTTTGAAAATTAAATTGCAGTACTTTTTTTAAACACCAGAGAGCGCTATATATTTATCCCTTCTCTTGTCCAGCAATGTACGCGGCTGGCGGAATCTGCTACTACTTTCTTTCTGGCGGCATTCTACTCTTAAACATGTTTATAAATGATTCCTTACCCCTTTAGCACCGTAAGAATATCTGTAATATTACGTGAATATTACAGATATTCACGTAAAAGTTACGTTTTTCTATTAGCTGTGTCTGCGAGCATAGCATCTCTTCTTCACTGCAAGAATATCTGCATGCCAACCGACCACAGGGTTACCAGCGCCCTCTGCTGGTCCAAAGAAATATCTGACGTAAATCAGTGAAATGACTGTTTTTGTTTTTTTTTTCAAAGTCCAACTGTTAAAGAAGAAAATACATTTTGCAGTTTTAAAAAGAAAAAGAACTATTATGCAGTTTTGCATTGTTTACTATTGAACCAGAATTTAAATTAATAGGCTTCTTCTTCATTTGTATTATTCCTTTATTTATTTCATTCAAGATTTATTTTTAGTTAAATTGCATTGTTTTGAATAGTTTATCAAGGGATTATTTTGACAGTGAAAAATAAAATAATACAGTATATTCTAGTTTTTTTTCCCCCCAAAAAATAAAGGACTATTTTTCAGTCATTTGCCTGCAGTCCCTTTTTGTGAAATAAATCGCGAGAGAATCGTAGCGTGAACCCAGTATCGTGAATCGAATCGTATCGGGAGTTGAGTGAATCGTTACATCCCTACTTCTGAATCTATGTCTAATGAATTACATAAAGTTATGGTTGATAAATATCTCTCTGATTACTATAAATGAACCAGATCAATCTTAATGATTTAATCATTCAGGATATTTAGGTGTAATAATCACAATAGTTAAAAGTGTGTGAGCGTTGCTGCAGAACCAGCAGCAGCAACAGCTCCTCCTTTCCGCACAAACACAGCCAGACTCTCTCCTTTCTGCTTACCGCTCTCTGTCGTCTGTCACCGCGTAAACCGTCCATTTCCACAACCGAGTCCGTTGTTAGCGCTGTGAGCCACGAATCCGTAAACATCCCCATTGTTTCCTCCTTATACTACACCGGGTCTCGCTGCATAAACTGGTGTAGCATTAGCATGGAGTGCTAACAGCTTATGTGAGTAAACAATGGGTCCGTGGTTCCAAGCAGTGACTCCCAACACGAGCTGCAGAAAACCTAGTGCAGTATGGGCATCCAGTAGTACAGTTTGCATTTACGTATGACAATAAAGTATAATATATATTCTATATTAAACCGCTGTGTTGTTTTAGCTGTTCGATAGTTGGAGAGGGAGGAGCTCACATTCTCGGAGGCGTGTTAGGTGACATCACCTGCCAACGTGGGCAAAATCCAACTTGCTCGTTTGGAGCTGACTTTTTAACTTAGACTGGTTCACTTTCTTGCTTGGGTGTCTGGTCTTAACTAAGTAACGGTGCGTGATGGATCGCTGCTCGTCACAGCTTCAGGTAGACTGTGACGAGCAGAGCTGCGTGTGTGAGCGGCGTCGACAGCGCTGAGCTCCCGGTAACAGCGACATATTCTAACCAGTGGGAATGTTTTTGACGATATATCTCCAGCTAATCACATCCGTAACGTGCATACAGTTCTGAGCAAAGATCTATAGAAGGTGGATGAGCCACTCCTCATAAAAAAAAAGTTCTGCTTTGTCCACAGCATGAAAAAGACGGCGATGATGTAACTGACAATTGTCGACAAATACAATTGTTGTTGACTAATTCTGTTATCGATTTTTGTCGACAATGTTGACTAATTGTTACACCCTTAGTAAACTGCTATGGGAAGGGAGTGAAATGTGTTCTCCTCCCTTTGCGTTCACAAAATTTAGCATCCCTTGTTCTGACAGCTGATCCTCTGGTCCAGAGGTTTACACGGCAGACGTGTGGTTATTCTCTTTCATTGGTGCAGGATCAACTCACAGTGGCAGCGACTCAAATGTTCCTTTATTTTAATGAGACAGTTTATACACGACATCAACGAGGGATGCTTGGCACCCTGGTCCTCTTTAATGTAATTAAGATTCAAATCCCTTCATTTGATCAGAGACAAGTGCTAATGTCCATCCACTGAGTTGTGGAGGAAGTGATGCTTTGGTCAATGTTATGCTTGTAAACTTTAGTTACTGACATCCATGTGGATGTTCTATTGTGGTTGAGTTCTTACTGATGCCTAATGCTATGTCTGATTCATCTTTAACAGCCACTGTTCTTTCTAGGGAACACATTTAGAAACAAATGTTTGTTTGGTTCTTTCTCTGTGTTTAATCTCTAACTGTTCTACAGGACTCTGGAAGCCAGAACAAAGTGACACCTCAACGCTCTCAGGACAAAGATGCTCAGCCAAAACAGAGAAACAAATCTAAGAGAAAAACTTCAGCCACAGAGCAAAGCGTTCAACAGCAGAGCCAAGCAGGAGTTAAAGCTAAACCACATACATGTGACCAGTGTGGAAAGGCCTTTACCTTAAAATCAGACCTCACTAGACATCAAAGAATCCATTCAGGAGAAAAACCGTTCAGCTGTGACCAGTGTGGAAAGTCTTTTAACCACAATTCTAACTTAATAAGTCACAAACTTGTTCATACTGGAGTTAAACAGTTTGAATGTGACGAGTGTGGAAAAGCTTTTGCTCAGAAACGCAACCTGAAACTCCATCAGCTTGTTCACAGTGGAGAGCAACCTCACACGTGTGATGAATGTGGGAAGGCCTTTACTCAGAAAATCACTTTAATACGCCATCAACGTATCCACAGAAAATCTAAACCATACAGATGTGAGGAATGTGGAAAGACTTTTCGTCAATCTGGAGACCTCAGTAAACATGTACTCATTCACCGTGGAATCAAAGCGTACAGATGTGATCATTGTGGAAAGGCTTTTACACAAAGTTCACAATCATTGAGTCACATGAAGACTCATTCCAGAACAGAGTTGTATCGCTGTGACCACTGTGGGAAAGTATATAAACAGAAAAAAAGCCTCACTGAACACCTGAGATCTCACACTGGACATGAAGTGTGTCCCTGTGACCAGTGTGACAAAGTTTTTACAACATATACAGATTTAAAACGTCACCAAAGCAGCCACTCATCAGAAAGACCTCATAAATGTGACACATGTGGAAAATCTTACAAGGACAAATCTCATCTTAATCACCACCAACGAGTTCATGAGAATAATTCTTTCAGATGTGACGAGTGTGGGAAGACTTTCAGAACTTCATCTGTTCTCCACTCACATCTCTGTGTGGATGGAGACATGGAGCAGGAATCATCTTCAGATCCCAGCGACACACGGATGGTGACGACACCTTCTGGTTCCAGTGTTGGACTGAAGAACCCAGAGATCAGGATTCACACATAAACCTGCTGTCAGCTGGAAAATGGACACCAACAGTTCAGGAAGTTGTTGATCTTTAAATGTCTGATCTGAAAGAAAAGATCAATACAATGATCAGTTGGAAAGGAAGCAGGAAGAAGTTTCCCTTTTGTTCAGTTTCTATACAGGATATACATTCTATAGCTTCTGTATTTATACATGATGTATATGAAGAATGATTCACATTATTATTATTATACACTAATAACAGATTCTCTATCAGGGCTGTCAAACTCATTTTAGTTGAGGGTTTAAATACGGACCAGTTTGGGGTCCAAAGGGCTGCAGATTATAGGAAAACCAGCCTTAGTTTGTACTTCACCAATAAATGAAATTTAAAGTATGTAAAGCACCAACAATACAATAAGTGACAGATATCAGTCCCTGTAGGATCTTAGTGAACAACTTTGCTTTAATTTGGAAAATGTGGAATCATTTGGGGAAAATTGCAGGGGGGGAAAAAAAATGAAGAGTTCCTGCAACAATTTCAGTTTAAAATGACTCCCATCATGTGATGTCAACATGGGAAAACTTTGAGCTCTGCTAATATTGTGGAGTTTACTTAAAATAGTTTTGAGAGGTTTTGATAACTACAAGTAGATTGTTTTGTAATTTCCACAATAATTCATGTTTTCTCTGTCATTTTTACTTACTCCTGCAGGCTGAATTAGATGCTTTAATGGGCTGGATTTGGCCCCCGGGCCGAGAGTTTGATACATGTTCTTTATGAAAGACAGTCTATGATGTCCATGAAGTTTTTGTATACTGTACATAATCATTAGTCACCTTCTCTACAGTCTATAAAAACTAGTGACATTCCAATAGATGTAATAATCAGATCCTAACTTCTAGATGAATATAAATGCTGTTGCTATCGATTCTTTTTGGAATCAATTAATCTAGCACTTTGATTGATTAATCAGATAAAAAAAAATGTTTTTGTTTTTAAGCAACCAAAACTAATAATGCATAATGAAAATGATGCGGCTGTAAAATGATTAAGTATTTGGCTTTTATTTCTTAAAAAAACATAGGTATTTATTCCAACTCCAACATTTGGCTCCAAAACTAAGCACATTTATTGCAATTTAACCATTTAGTGTTCATAAGTGCCACTGCCAACAATTAAATAACAATACGGTTAACTGAACTTACTGTAAAACATGTAAAACTATAAACACAAACAAACTTAAATAGTAACGTCATTTGGCCTTAGTTTTGTCTTAATACATTACATTACAAAAAAAAGGATTGTACCTCCTGCAAATTTCCCACCTGAGAACAAAGAATGAATGTAAAATAAAATATCAAGCCAAACGGGTACATGACGTATATAGTTTATTAAAAAAAATCAATGTAAATAAAAATCATATTTTTTCAGCTGTAATCTCAAGTTCTGTTTGTTTCTTTAAATATTTAGTTTTTTTCATGAAGTGTGTGCGTGTGTTATGGGAGGGAAACTTTAGGGCATTTCCCCTCTTGTTACTTAAGCCTCATCACTATTAACTCATAATACATGATAAAATGTATGACCTTGTGGAGGCTCCGACTCCTCTTGCGAAAGTGGTTTTCACGTGAGGATGTTTTCTTTTCAGCTGCTGCAGCATCGTGGAAGTCATGTTATGGTCGGATAGATCCATCTACACTGGACTACGTTGTCCACGTTGTGAAGCATAAAATGGTCCCACACTAGACATTTTCTGTTTTTTTCACACTCCACCGATGTCCACGGCATCCGCCAGAGAAAAAATGATGCGCATCGATTAATTCAGCCCGGGTGAAACCAGAGACCGCGTATAAAGCGGCCATGATACAAACAAAGCTTCGAGGCAAATAATTTGCGTTGAATAATTTGAGGAATCGTTTCAGCCCTACCTGCTGTGGTAATGCAGATCATCTTCATTCATGCACCTTTGAATCTGTTTCTTTTCTCTGTTTGTAAAGGGATTCATATTTGTAATGAATTTTAAATGAGTATCTAAGACATCACATAATTGTATTTTCTTGATTTTAGATTTTATTTGTTTCATGTAAAGTATATTTTACAGTTGAAATGAATGTGATCAAATGGTTCCTGACAGTGAAACTGCCTAAATCCTGTGAATGGATCATACAGTGTGCTGAATGAATATCAGGGGAAGGGGAGCCCAAAGTGTCCAAACACTCCCATTTTATCACCATATTTACATTTCTATCAACTCTGTGATTATAGCTCATAGATTTATTCTAAGTGATATTTGTAACTCTGAAATGTTCTTTAATCTGTTCTTTAGCCTGTCCAGCTTTTTTTTTAAGTTAGAATGTTCTATGTAGCCATGATAAATCCTAAAGTTCTGCTTAAATCTCTTTGATTCCTTCTGACATAAAGGTTGAATCATTGTAAATGTAATGATATCAAATGTCCAGTGAAGCTTTGTTCCTTTGAATAAAGACATAAAAACATGTCAGAGAGAGGGAGAGCTTTTCATTGGATAGCACATAATCCTCCATCAGGGATGATTAGAGACAGGTGTTTGTTCCTGGATAAAGGATCGTGGCAGGTCTGGAGACGGACACGAGTGTCTCTGTGGGGCGAGAAATACCAGCAACAGTGTGTGAAGTCTTAAGGAAAACGTTTGACCTCTGTCATTGCCAACAAAGGGTACATTACAAAGTATTGAGATGAACTTTTGTTATTGACCAAATACATATTGTTGTCTCTCATAGTTGAGGTATACAGTATCTATGATGAAAATGACAGGCCTCTCATTTTTTTAAGTGGGAGAACTTGCACAATTGGTGGCTGATTAAATACTTTTTTACCCCGCTGTAATTTACGGATCGAGTTGACTGTCGCCATGGCAACAGTGACCTCGTAAGCAATAGAGGATTAAGATTTTCCATCACTTGAGTTTGGTTATATTAGTTTTGGTTTAAAAATAAGGACACAAGCATATTTTAATTTTGGCTTTCTTAAATGCAGATATATATATATATATATATATATATATATATATATATATATATATATATATATATATATTAAAAGTAGCCTTGTTTGTCTTTTTTTGAGTGAGTTTAAAATACTATTTAAAAGGAATGGGTTTGTGCATTCTAAATCTGCTGCCAAGATTTCCCAAATTATTGGAAAAATTATGTTTTGAGAGAATTCTGATTTTTTTATTTTTTTTGTCAAAGTTGTGTATTGTTTTTTGATCAGTTTTTGGATATTTTGTTTATTCAAACAATTGTTTTTTAAAGCAACTAGTGTATACGTATACTCTGTAGTGTTATAAAGGGGTTTATTTGCGGTGCAAATTAAAATTGCGTGTGCGATTTTCCTGGTTTAAATGTATAGGACATGTGCATTAAAAAAAGATAAAGGTTGCTGGACTTACAGGTAAGTAAATGGGTAATAAATGTACCAGAGCAACCCCTATCTTTAGACCCTCCATAGGCTAGGAAAAACAACAAACACAATTAATTACACACAAACGTGATGGACATCCAACATACGACAATAGAGAAGAGACACAAAACTGGTGGGTTTTACAGTAAAGGTGCCCCTCTCCATTTATCCAGGCTTGGGACTGGCACACAGGAACACACTGAGTGAGTCCTTTTGTGGCTGGATTCCCACCACCACACCATGTTAGAGGTTAGTTGTTAGTAGTAGTGGTAATAGCATGTAGTATCAGTGTGCGTCCCCCCAGAAGCCCCTCCTCCCTCTCATGTCTTGTTTGGTCTAACTTGTGTTGATTTCAAAATTAAAATAAACGTTTTTAAACGTAATTAATAAAGAAGTAAAAAAATAATGGATGTACACCCTCAGATTATGTGTAGTATGAGGGTTAAGAGAACTGTAAGCCGGGTCAGAAGTGGGAGCCTGTTTGGGCTTCACCACAACTGGGTCTTTATGGACCTCTCACTGCTTCCAGCTGCCTTCGTTGAGGGTCTACAGCTTGTTTAGATACATCACGTGTGTTTGGCACAGTTAACATAAACAATGGCTAAAATAGATGCTATTTTAGCTGTTGCAGTGTCTTTATTGAAGAAGAGAGAAAGTGGACGTGTGTGTGAAGATCATTTGCACGTCGAACCGCAGCGCATCAACAGAAGTTGGCATCCCTCTTCTCTAGGCAGCTTCATCTCTACCACTACCTGGACGCCGCGCCTGAATCCATCCTGCGCTTTTTTTGCATTACCAAGGTATTGATCCTCTAATTAATGTCAGCGTTACCCTGATATTTCATTGATTTTTTGACCGAAAAGACTCATTTCTCACAGCTTGCATGTTGCAACCGCATGATTAGCTAATGTTTGGTTCATCCTTTTACCTTAAACATGTTTCCCATACTGTTAACTCTAACCCTAATTGTATTTTTTATCTGCACCAGGTGCTGGTGACGCAGTTACAGTTAATCATAGGATGATCAGCATCAAAGGACATCTGTGAAGGTGACCAACCAAGCTTCATCACAGGACTAACTGCACCACACACACACACGCGCACGCACACGCACGCACACACACACACACACGCACGCACACACAATAAAAATAAAACCAAACTAGAAAACTCAATATATCTTAATTCCTGATATATTGCCCAGCACTACCAGACTATATATATGAGTATGCCCAAATTTAGTAAAAATAAAATAAAAACATGGCTATTTTTTAGACTATTTTTTGGTCTTGTTGGTTTACCTTTTTTGGTCATGTGATATTTTCCAAAAATATCAAACTGTATTTGTGAACTTTGCATATAGGACTGGGCCGTATATAGTGATTTAAATATACTGTGGTTTTTATTTCAGAAATGTAGGTAATTATAAAATTGCCTATATCAACACATTTTTATTCTATTTCGTATTTTGTACAACTTTTTTACATAGTTAAAACATTTTATTTAAATTAAGTTTTGTGAATTCTAAAGCTTTGCACTTCTATAGGTATTCAAGTTGTGAATTTGAGGGTTGTGCAGGACAGCACTATAGCCCCCCAGATCACCTCGATTTAGGCGTAACATTTGCACAAAAACTGTTAAAATGTGTGTTTCAATGCTGAATCTTTTCTATAAAAAGTTGACAATGAGAATGGCAAATTTAAAACCTGTTCAACATTTTGTAGCGTTTTTATAGAATGTAAATGGTTGAATTTATTTGTAGAGAAAATTGTTAATACAAGCTGGTTGTAAGGGCATCTCTTGTTTGAGTCATTTCTGTGCTAGCAGAAAGCAGGGGTTTGATTTTATAAATTAAAATGTTGAAATCATTACCTTTTAGCAACATTGAACTGTAAAGCTCACATTTTACAGTACCTAAATTAATTTTACAGTAATAAACTGTCTTTGGATATTACAGTGGGCACACTAAAATGACAGTATAATGCAATGAAACAAAACAGTGATACATTGTGAACCTATATTTCCTTACAGCATAGTATTGTGATACTATGTAATATAATATACTGTGTAATATGTAGTGTAATATACTCTTGTGATACGTTACAGTAGGTGTACTGTAAATTAACAGACTTCTACTGGAACCACCATCTGTCAGCTCATTACTGTAGTTTAACAGGGACATTTCTTACAGTGCATATACTAGTAAATGCCAACAGAGGGCACCCCTCGTGACGGAGGCAGCACCCCTTTTGAGCCAGGAAAAACCCATCCTACAACCAAAAGCTACACATTAAATACTTTCGTAGCATTTACATAATTTTACATAAAAAACTAAGTTACCTTCATTACCAGACTGCAGCATGTCATCTTGTGGGTTGCTTTTTGTCTCTTGTCCCGTGTCAATGGCATGACTTAAAGAGAAAGAAAGATTAGTTAAAGCACTTGAACTGTACTGTACTTACTAAAAGGAGCTAAGGGCCATGGAATAATCCACTGTTCTGGTAACATTTGTTCTCTGTTGTATTTAATGAACATCAGTTACGGTATTCAAAATGCAGTTCAATAAAGGAATAAATAACATTATGCATCTAAATATGAGAAAAAGCAACTAGTAGTGCACTTCCAGTGTCACACTGCAGCAAATTGAGCCATGCCTTGCTGGAGAATCAATTTTAGCTCGAGAAAAAACAGTTAACTTATCCTGCAATATCAAAATACCTTCACAAAATGTTTCTTCTTGCCACGATGCGATGTTATGAAAATGTTCGTCGTCGCCTTCTCGTTCGACCCATAGACTGTAAAAAAAAACAAAAAAAAAAGACCGCGTGAGCCTCTATGGGGGACCCAAAGAATGGAATAGTCCATTAAATGCAATTAAACATCGCATTACCGCAATTCAACGCTCTGATTTTGCGCTATGCTACCCTCTCTCCCCCTAACACCAACTTCAGAATGGTATGTTCCAAGAGATCAGGTGGTAATGCCCGCGCTTACACATCCGCTATTAAAAAAGCGAAGTAGGTGTACGTAAGATGACATTGATAAGGACATTAATTAAGAAGACAGCACAAGGGGGTCAAAAGTTACTAAGATGGATGTTGAAGAAACAATGCCGTGTGCAACAACCTGAAACTAAAAAGAACCAAGGATGGATATAGATGGTATGTAAGGATTAATATGCCATTATATTATACTGTAACATTCACATTTTCAGGATCTGTTTAGGCAATGGAATTATTAACATTTATGCGCCGATAATCCAGCAGGATTTCGCGCAATTCGCAGCTTGTGCCTAATGTGTTTATTTTTGAGAAAATATTAAGTGGATGTACTTTATGTATGTGACAGGTGTTAGGTAGGTGCACTAATTAAGAACACTACAAATAGTGACCTGCAGGAGGAACACAGGTATTCCAGCTACTGGGTTGTGGAATGTGGCAGGTGCTCTAGTCAAGACTGCTGCAAATGGTGACCTGCAGGAAGAACACAGGTTGTTCAGCCATTGGTATGAGGACATGCAGAAGGTGCAGGAAATTCTGTTTGGTGTGTATATGGTATGTTGTGTTGGTGTCTAGCACATGACATTTACCATCTTTATTATTTCAGATGTGCTTCCCTGCTTGTTCTCTGCTTGAGTGGAATACAGCTGGTTGTTGGTAGACTACCGACAGACCAGGTATTTTAAAGTTTGTTTGTAGTTCATCTTTTATTGATATGTTTTTTGTATTAAAGTGTTTTTTATGGTTATTAATGTTTTCTTTGCAGAGCATCGGGGTCCATACGCTGCTCTTGCTCAGAATAATTTGTTTTGTTTTGTTTATTAGTTAGGCTTTGTTTCCTTTGTTCTAGTCCGCCCTGACACGTGAGCCGGTCAGGGGCAAATAGCTGGGTTTTGCCCGTGGGGCGGGCTAGTTCCTATTTTCTTCTTCTCTTTATTAATTTTTTGTTTTGCATTTTATTTGAACTTGTCCTCCCCCCTTGTCACCAATACCCGGTAAGCTCTCAGTCAGGCGTTCAGGTGGGGCCTTAAGGGTGTAAGTGTGCCGTGCATATTCACGTGTGTAAACTCTTTGAGAGGAATATTTGAATTTCCAGTGTGTAATTGTTGTGAAACCATATCCCCCCCCCCAATCCTGTTACCATAATTGAGAGTTGAACTGGGAGTCTGGTATGGTGAGGCTTATTAATCTTTATGAACTGGTTTTAATAATAAAGATTCTTTCTCCCTACCTATTTGACTGCTTCTTTTGTATTGCTAAATCCGTGTAACATGTATATTGCTCCAGTTCATTCCTAAGACTTCCTGATATGAATTTAGTAGAGTTGGAAGCTCACTATTCACTTTTTGTTCATTAAATGTACAGAATGTAATTTTAAAAGCTATAATGACAGAGAATGTTGATTTATTATTTGATATTTTTGTTTAGCTGAGTAAACTAAGCTAATGTATGTATATGCATGTTTTGAATATATTTGAGCAGGATTTATGCACATGTGTTTGAAAATAAATAAGAGATGCAACTTGGAGAGAATGAGTTCTTGTTTGTTTCTTCCTCTGAGACTCTACCTTCATTTTACAGATTTATTTATTTATTCATTCAGTTTATTTCCGACATGGTTACATTCACTTTTTTTTTTTTTTTTTTTTGTACATGCCGAAAAAGGAGACGAGAGAAGCAGTTTGCTTATCTGGGTCTCGTCCCGTTTTACCATCGCAAATTTACATGGGTTTACGTGTCTCTCTGGTCAAACATTCTTGAGTTGTTCTGAACAGTCCTTTTTTGTGTATTCACATCTGTAGTCAGTGTTGTCTTGTTTTTATTCCTCTTCCTCTCTATCGTTGTTCGTGTTGGCCTTGTTCCCTGCCAGACGTTGTTAGCATTCCTCCAGTTCAAGAATAGTTCCTCTTTCGAAGGTGTTTGGAAGGTTTTTTCCCTTTTCATCCATAATGTCACCACTCGGGAATGTCTCTTTTGGACACACAAGTTTGCAGCTTGTTTTGTCTCTACATCAAGGTTAATCCAGCTGTTAGTTCTATTGGCAGTGTTGTATTTTCCACTGTTAGATTTAACTTGTATAAACACATTATTATATCTTAGTTCATAAGCAAGGTAGTAATTTCATTGTACAGGAAAAAGTGTTTCTAACTGCACATATGACAATAAACACTTTGAATTTAAATTTAATGTAATCCTTAATCACCCCACCACCTAGCAATTGAAATGAATAAATGACAGACCTTTTTTACTCTTGGTTTCCACATTTAATTCAGTCTCCGTAAAATAATCACAGTGAGTTCTGTTTCCAGTGTTTATATAGGCAAGGCAAGGCAAATTTATTTGTATAGCGCATTTCATACTCAAGGCAACTCAATGTGCTTTACATGATAAAACATTCAGATATAAATCTGGGTCCATATCCATGATTACCATCAGTAATGTTGTTGTTTAGGTGGATCCTTCGTATTTTCCCAAGTCTTCCATCGTTTTGATGAGGATTGGTTTTCCGTTCTCTTCTCCCAGTGGTGTGATATAAATCCTGCAGTTTCTTGTCCAAGTCTTCACAATTTTTCCTCCTTTTTTATTTGGCGTGCCTTCCATGCAATGCTTGCATTTTGTTTCGTCAGGTTTTCATTGATGTACACCTTCGTTCCCTTGAGTTTATTTCCTTGCTTCAGTAGTTCTCCTTTGAATTTCATATTCGTGAAGGTTATTTTTACAGCCAAGCGATTTAATAAAATCTTCTGGTTATTATGGTCACCATGCCTGGGACCGGTAACACTATTGTTTCTTTTATATTGGACTGTAATCATGAAAGAAAGACAAATGACAAACTGTTATGTACAGGTGCTGTAGAAGGGCAAGGGCAGGACCATCAGAGATGGCTCAGTTTTCTCCAGATCATGGATGAAAGTTATGCACAGGTTAGTCTCTCTCTCTCTGTCTGAGAAAATGCAGTTGTTGATAGTTGTCATTTTTGTCTGTTTGTCACAGGGCTTGAGAAAGAGAAAAGTGGACATGATAGAGGATGGAGTATGTGGAAGCAGTAAATCACTGACCAGAGTAAGTACGCTGTTGCGAGAAATCTGTGAAGCAGACGGTAAAGTCTGTTTATGTTGTGAGTACTATGAACACATTGCAAACAGGATTTCATAGAGTAAAATACTCCACCCAAATATATCTATATTAATCTAAGATTAGAATCAAGTGCTGTTGATCAGCCTCAATGCTGCTGGTAATACTGCATTACATATGTCTAGTTTATAGCATTACAAATACATATTAAGTCTGCATTCAATTAATATTACACCTAAAAAATTGGATTTGGACGCCAGCCCAATGAAATGTCATATGCCAGGTAGCACTACCATGACGAGTGGGGTGAATCAGACATCCCTGAAGTGAGTCTAACACTATAATTTCAGATTCATTTCATAGAAACATGACATTTTACTTATTTGCAGTATGGACGTGGAGGACGTGGACCCACCTGAAGAAGACGATCGTGGGTTTTTGGAATGCTGAAGTGAAGAGGTCCTGTAGACGTCCTGTCCTAAAGCTGGTAGAAAATCGATCCAGGATGCAATTACTCACAATAATTCGAAAATATATCAGACTTGGAAGTGAGGTGATTAGTGATTCCTGGCGTACTTACAGCAGATGTCATGTGAAGGATACATTCACTATCAGGTGAATCACAGAGACATTTTGTACACCCTGTAAGTGGTGCTCACACACAGCATATTGATGGCAAAGTTTCAAAGAAGGCATCTACAGATACAGGGGAAACCAGACAGAGAGGGTCCTAAAAATGAACTTATAGTTTATAGAATGGAACCACTGGCTGGGAAAGGAGCATAGGAAAGACACACACACACACACACGCACACGCACACACACACACACACACACCAGATTTGATGAATCAGCAGAGATGGTGAGCGTGGAACAGTCTGATAAAAGTTGACATTTTTAAGGTGACGATACAAACACTACTTTAAATTAATTATGGTCAAAAACAAGAACGTACATGTGAAGTGTTCATTATATCCAGGAGAGAAGATTTTATCCACATCTGTTGTAAGCAACTCAAATTTAATGAAGCACTTCACGACACACGCATCTAAAAAATATGAATTATTTGACATAGGGCAACTTTTTTTTTTTTTAACAGTAACGCAAATAGTTACTTTCCTTGGTAATGAGTTACTTTTATAATAGAGTAATTCAGTTACTAACACAGTTACTTTTTGGAACAGGTAGTGAGTAACTATAACTAATTACTTTTTAAAAGTAACGTTCCTAACACTGGTAACAACCTTCCAATGCTTTCTCTGGTTTAAAAAACTGAAATAAACTGTAAACTTTAGAACATATTGTTACTGTCCACTGTGGATTTGTTATATTTTAAACATTTGGATGAGTTCTGTTTTTGTTTTTCTGTTTAAGTGTTGTCTTTGAACTCCAAATGTTTAGAAATAAATACATATCACTGAATACTGTTCATGGTAACTTTGGTACATATTGTTACTGTCCACTGTGCCTTTGTTATATCTTTGTAATAAACATTCATCCTTGTGTGGTACAGTTGCATCTTACTCACTACGTAATTTGGCTTGTTTTACTAGTAATGTTATGAAACTTTTAAGGTTCAAGTTTATGTTGATTATCACAAATATATTCCCCAGCCTGTTAATAGTTCCTTTTACAGTACAGGTTTATCTTTCTTACTGGGTAATTTAACATGTTTTACTTATTAATATTGTGGTACTTGTGGTTTACAAATTAATTTAACTGCATAGACAATGGAAAGCTGTACTGGGCCACCGCAGCAGAGGATAACAGGTAAATATGGGTTTCAGTTGAAAAAGATGGGCAGTCCTGGAGAATTTTTTCCTTCGTATTTCAGTTATAGTTTTTTAGTATTTACTTGTTACCAGCAGTAATCACCCAATAATACACTGTTATTTCAGTTTATTTTACCAGGTAAATACTTTGTACAGCTGTAGTTTCCATCTATTTATCTTCTTAAACTGGTGGTAATTACACAATAAAATGCTATGAAATTACCAGATAATTACCTTGTAAATACCTGGTAATTAGGGAACTGTAAAAGGAAGGTTACCCTGGCGGTTTTTTTTTTGTTGAATGGGGAATTCATAGATTTGCCAGTAGGTCTCAGATGCAGTGATGTAACGTCCTAACTTATAGCGTGTCACCACATCGTGTCGCAGTTGCTCAGGGTCCTCAACATCCAACCTCACCAGACACTGATCTGGACCCTTCTCCGTGTATTTGTACCGATACTTGACACTGGAGACAGCACGGACAATTTCAAGGTTAATGTGTGCATTGTATCGGAGCAGGAGGTATGGATTGTATAGCACAACCCACTCATTATTCACAGGCACATTTATAGCCCCCTCTGATTGTCTTTAAGATGGGAGAGCCAGGTGCATCTTCAGCTCATCTTCTGTACAGTTGGTAAGAGTTGTCTGAGAAGTTTGCGGTGTGTCTCAACTGTTTGGAGTAGTCCTTTGAACACTTTTTGTCAACCATGCATGGACTGTTATGACTCCAATGTCCACATGGGCCGTGAATCATATGTGATGCAGATGTGGATTTGTGTCCTTGTTTTCTAATCTCTGCAGATACGACGCAATCAATATCACATTGCCTCACATTTCCACTCCTTCTCTGCACGTAAATTTTTTGGCATGATACAACCAAAAGTGATTTGTAGAATTGTCGTTATAGTCGTAGTAGTAATAGTGTGTGCAGCTCCGACGTTCCCCCTACCTCTCATGTCCCATTTGGTTTAACCCGCATTTATTTTAAAATAAAAGTTTTGAAACGTAATCACCAAAAAAGTCAAAAATAATGGATGCACACCCTCGGATTATGTGTAGTGTGAGGGTTAAGAGAACGGTTAACCAGTTTCCAGCTTCTGTCCAACTGAGTGAGTGAGCGTGAGTGTGTGAGAGAGCGTTAGAGTGTAAATGTTTAGTGCATAAAGCTGACCATTGCACCTGGTGCAGGAGTTTCCAGTGTTAAATCTTGGTTTAACTTCTTGGTTTCTTGTTAAAAAGTAAAAAAGTACAAGTACAAAATTATCCACTTTAGTTTACAAGTTAAAAAGTTAACTTTAAACTATTGTTAGTGTTGTGTTCAAGACCACCACAACACTAACTATTGTTATCAATCCAGAATTAAACCAGGTCAAAGATAGAAAATGTCACAACATTTATTGACCACACAGACTTCTGAAAGAAAAGTTATGTAAATACCGCAAAGTGTGCTGACGAACTCCAGTGAGACTATCTTGGGCACCATGCAGTTAGCTTTAGCATAGCTTAGCTTTCTTAACCATAAACATATTATACATAGATGGTGCATCGACTGGAGGGATGCATCTACACCGCCACCATCTTGGAACGGTGCTAGTGGAGGCAGAGGTGCGTGGACATGTAGGGGATGATATATTGTTAGCAGGTTGTTATAACTATAGTGAAATAAACGCCGACAGGACAAACAGAACCATCGATGTTATGAATCTAGCGCTCCTAGCAACAGCCGGTTACACAGAAAAAAAACAAAAAAAAAAACACTTACTGCAGTGATTGATGGGTTAAAATACAGCATATATTAGAGCTAATAATAGGCCTGTTATGCTTTGCTGTTAATTAAAAGTTTTTTGTTAAAATTATATATTTAGTATATATTATGTTATAATTACTTCAGCTACTGCTTGTTGCAGAAAAACTTAATATTGACACTGAAATATTTTGCAAATATATCTCGAGTCACTGTCGCTCTTTACTTCATACAAAACTACAGTACGTCAGCTAAGTCTACTATTAATCAGCATGTATGTCTATACTGTACACCCCCGACCAACTGAACCATTGGTCACACCAGTGCTACCACTGCAAATGTTTGTGTAGATCCCTGATAATAATTAAGATGATGATGATAGGGATGTAATATTAATAGTGAAAGCAGTAATAGTAATAATAGTAAAGGTTATAATAGCAATAAAATAATATAATAATAATCTAGAAACTATAACACGATAATAAAAACAATCATTTTAATAAATAATGTAAAATAATGTAAAATATGAATAATGAAAACAATTATATAATACAAAGATAATTACAAGATTAGCAATAACAATAATACAGTAGACATACAATTATACAATAATAATAATTGTGAAATGCAATGTATAGCCTTAAGCAATGTTGTAAAAAAAGTTAGAATACAGCTAATAACAGGCCTGTTGTTATGCTTTGCTGTTATTTAAAACATTTTATGTCTTCTTTTAATTAATAATTATGATTGTTTCAGCCACTGCTGGTTGCAGAAAAACGTAATATTGACACTGAAATATTTTGCAAGTATATCTCGAGTCACTGTCAACCTTTACTTCATACAAAACTACGGCACACAATAATACCAATAACAAAATAATATAAGAATCCAGTAACTATAATGCAATTGTAGGGGGAGGAGCTTTGACAAGGAGTGATAAGAATTATAATATTAATTATTAATAATATTACAGTAAGTTGCCAAGAAGTGCCATCTGAAATAGAGTTAGTGTTTCAGATCACTTAATTAGTTATTAATACCTTGTCATCCAGGGTTGTGAACTCTTGTCAAGACTATCTACTCTCCATAAAACAAACCTTATGATTGCAATATTTTCATAAACCACAGACAACTTCTCAAAGTATAAACATTTATTAATCAAACCAAGTTAAAACCTACTAACACAATAAAGCTAAAAGAGCGCTACACTCACTAAACTAAGGATAAATGTATTTACACTTTAAAGGTAAAACCTTAGTAGAGAAAGAAAGAAAAGTAGCATAACTTCAGTGTGTGTGTGTGTGTGTGTGTGTGTGTGTGTGTGTGTGTGTGTGTGTGTGTGTGTGCGCTATAAGAAGATCAGTGTGGAACCATGTGTCAATATTCTTTTGGAACTCTTTAACTGTAAAAACAATTATATGATCTTATTCTAAGAATGTCCTTGATTTCCTGAGAATAAAGAGAGTTTGTGGCAGTAAAGAAAAATACATTTCAAACTTTTGTCAAAAATTGTGTCAGCTTTTAGAATGTTTCATTGTTAATTCTTGGAGAAAAGCAGAACACAAAAGGAAAAGATTCTGTCATGTGCTTCACGGCGGGGGAAGGACAAAGTCATAAATTCCTGTTCTCAGCTCCTTTGTCTCTGTTTGAAAGGAAGGAGGAGGAGGAAACTGTTCCTGACCAAAAGCGGTCAAAAAGTCTTTTGATTAGATTCTTGATCCTTTGAAATTCTAATCAATTACGTTCCTGGAAAGTAAAAAGTTTACCGACCGTGAGTTGAAGAAACCTGGCGTAGGGGTCTCACAGGGTGGCCGGAGAGATAAAAAAGCTCCAGGGAAGGAGCCACGATCGTCACTTGTGGAGGAGTGGAGTCCTCCAGGTTTCAAAGAGGAGTTAACAGAGGAAAAGAAGCAGGGCTTCTGGGTTGGAGGGTGGATGTCCTCGGTCGAGAAGAAAGAGGAGACGCCCTTAGAGGCTGGAGAGGAGGGGTCTCTGGAGGCTGAGGAGGAGACGCCCTTGGAGGCTGGAGAGGAGGGGTCTCTGGAGGCTGAGGAGGAGATGCCCTCTGGTGTTGAAGGCCAACTGCACAGGCTGGCAGTCGGTGTAGGCAGGAGCTGCTGGAGTGTGACTAGACCAGGCTGGTGTGTACAGTGCATGTCCTTCATGATAATGTTGTGTTGAATGCAGAAAATAAAGAGTTTACTTAAAAGGTGTGGCCTGGATTTTACTCCTGGTAAGCACACAACAAAACAAAAGTGTGGTGCAATCAAATAAACCAAAATTTAGAGTTTAAAGACAGAGATGAAGAAAAGAAAAGAAAGGAACATTTTTTCCTATGTCCTAATTTAGCTCAGCCTCTGCTTAAATTAGGAAGTCTCTATACAAAGTAGTACGTAGGTAGGTACGCTAACTTTTAGATGTGATCTGTAAAGTTTTCTGGTTGGATGGTTACAGATCAACCAGTTGATGTGGCTCATTAGGGACTTTGTCTTGTATATAGTCTGAATACACTGTTGGGTCGTCTATTCAGGTTAATATTGAGGACAATTTTAATTGTCTTTGTGATAGAACTTGGTGAATTTAGCATCAGATTGGACATCTTTCTGGTGTCGCCTGTAATGTTTTTCCTGTGTAATCAATCTGCGATCCGTCGTGATGATGTTTTTGTGGCCTTGACGTTTATGTGTCCGGTGAAGCGCGCGTCGTGGGTGTGTATTTGAGTTACCCCCCTTTGGTTCTGAGGACACCCAAATGCAGGCATTTGGGTGTCCTCAGGAGCACAAATTTAGATGTAACTGACGGCGTGCGAGAAGCATCGGACAGCAGAAAAATGGCCGAGTTGAAACATTGAGTGGATCAGGAAGACTAGAATGAGGAGGAGCAGGATAGCTGGGCATAGGATCCTTAAAGTGCCGAACCATGTAGGAGATGGTTGGGTCTTCGGAATGAGGCGAACCCAGGTTGGTGTTAACCGGGTTGGGTAAAACCGATGCAGCGAGGTGGGTGGGCCATTAGACATATTAGCTGCACGAGAGTGAGTTATCGCCGGTATCATGTCGGTTTTGGGATACCTGGGTGGGTCAAAGCTGAAGGTGGCGCTAGCTAAATTGTCAGATGCGATGGAAAGTAGGTGCTTTATTTTTGGGTCAGGTGTGGTGCTGGCAGCACCTCTGATGCTTGGTTGAGCGGTTAGGACCCGTGTCATTTTGAGTGAAGGAGTCCTGACTGGGTCGCCAGTCGGGGGTTTTAGCACGTAACCCATTGGTTCTGTGGACTTGGTGAAGTCCGTTTGGTGTGTCGTTCTGTTAGCCGTTCGTAGTATGTTCATGTCATGTGATTTTGATTGATAAACTTGTTGTTTTGTTACACAAAAGTTGATGGTCCTGTGGGTCGCCTTCGCTGGAGGCCGGCCCTGTAGGGTTAAGATGAGCTGGTGCTTGTTTTTGGACCAGGACATCGCAGGGAGGATCGTTGTCATCCCTTCGCTTGGACTGCTTTGACTTTTTGTAACACCTGATATTGTTGTCATCATTTGCCTGTTTAAACATCTGTGTTAATAAAGAAATCACCTTTTCACTTGTTTTTTTAAATTAACTTGTCTTTGAAATGGTTATGATTGTGCGGCTCGGAGTCTTGGTCCGAGTTGTCACGTCGCATGCCCTGAAAGTTTTGTTTACTTTGGTAGTTAAAGGGGCGATGTCTTTCACTGTTTTTTGCCAGCGGTTGTGATTATCATCTGACCACCAGGGGCGTGGTCGGTAATCATTCTTATGTTGGTTTGAGCATAAGTTTCGATTTTTATTTTTCCGCCGAGCATGGTGGTGATAACCAGGTTTACTGTTTTGCTGTGTTGGCCTAGTGAAATGAAAAGGCTGTGAGGTGTGTTTCAGGATCTTTGTGCATCATGGACATCCTCCAGCTGTGGAGAGCGCGAGCAGGTGTTCAACATGTTCGATTCGCATGGTGCATTTTTGGTTAACTGTTTGTGCAACAGGAAGCCTCCCACAGCGATGTTACGTAGTTTTCTACTTGTCATGTTATGAGGGTTTGCAGCGACACCTATGTGAACTTTTGTGCTCTGATGGAGATTTCGGATGAAGAGTTTCTTAAAATCTATTTCTTCCTCCATCCCAGATTCTCTTTTAACACCAAAGTATGCTTGGAGCAGGTTTTGGTAATATTGTTGAGGCGATTCGTTTTCTTTTTGCTCAATTGTGGAGGCAAACTCCAAACCTGTTTGCTGAAGTTGGTCAGAGAACTCTTTGATTATGAGACGGCGTAGCGTCGGGTAGTCGCTTTGGGTTTGTGTAGATTGGCGAGCAATGAAATTGTTTACCATTTGGCTGGAGGTTGCTTTGATCAGGTAGATTCTGTCATCTACATTAGCCATCGGGTAACATTTCAAATAGCAATCAATGTCTTTTAAATATGCACGCACGTTAAGCTGTTGGTTGAATGTCGGTTTGAACTTTGGAATACTTTTGGCGAATTTATCTAGGTCGCGATTTGACGGTCGACCGTAGTTAAGATCACCTGGTGGCGTTCGTTCAGCGAGATCAGGGGTTTCGCGTTTGATAGCTCTGGGTTGCTGAGGGTGTGCTGGTGAGGGAGGAACATGCGGCTTGGGCTGAGGTGCATTTTCTCCACCACGGTCATGTTGGTCCCAGTCTTTTTTTGGGGAGGGGCTTGAGAGTGTGTCGAGGAGTTTGCGCTTTGTTCCTCTCAGCTCCCTCTTGGTGCAGTCCAATGCTCTTTGGACGGTTTGGGTGGTTACTGCTCTGCTGGTGGTCTCCTGTTTCAGCAAGTCATTAACATGTGCTTTTTCAGCATTTACGTTTTGATATGCCACTTCAAGTTTAGCGTTTGTGCTTTTGATTTCTACTTCAGCTTTCCTGAGTAATCTTTCACTTTTGTGTGATTCATTAAAGCTGGCGTCACCTCTTACGGTGGCAGCTTCAATGTTTCGTTCCACTTGACTGATTTTGTTCAGTAAATGTCCATTTTTGTTTTTCAGTTCTGCCTTTTCTGCAGTTATTTTATCAATGTGAACTTTAGTGTTTTCCAACTCATGTACGTGCACTTTGAGTTGGTCGTGTTCTTTGCACAAATGACATTTTTCATCTTTGCTTTTGCAGCTTTCATTGAGTTCTTTGATCATTGAATTTTTGGAATCACATTCAATTTCAAGGATTTTATTTTTGTGTTGTTCGTGCTTTAACTGAGCCGCTAAAGCAGTCATCATAAAACCAAGTTGTTTCACTAGTTCTTTGTCTTTTAGTTTGCTCGTTAAGGCGTTCTGAACGCTGTCAGACCATAACGATTGTAATTCATCTGGATCAGTGTCTTGGACCTTTTTGTCTAAAACAGTTTTTCCAGAGCCAACGATTCGTCGTAAAAGGAGATCGAGGTTCTCAAAAGACTGTTCTTCAGACCATTGAGCCATGATGAGATTGTGCTTTTATTTGTTTTCTGATCTTGCTTAGAAATTTTTGCAATAAGAATAATCGCTGTGATTGCAGATCACAGGGATTAAAAAGGTTTCACTTTTAATGGGCTTTTTAGTTACAGCTGTTTGAAGCTGGATTAAGGGTGTGAAAGAGTGAAATATTGTAATATTAATTCAAGATTTAAATTCACCTCAAGCAAATTAAATCACCAGGTTTAAAATGGCAGCAAAATGCTTTTATTCTGCTTAATTGTCAGGTAAATACATGGAAAACTCTTCATTAAACTGAATTAAATAATAATCAACTAGAAAAAAAATAAAATAAAAAAATATGATGAAAGTAAATTAATGGTCGGGATGTTTAAATCGTGATCGAGGGGATTGTTCCCTCTGAATTAAGGTTTTTATTGTTTTAAAACCTTTTTAATTAGTGTGTTTGTGTGTACAGTGAGCAGTGTTTATGATGACAGTGACGCCCAGGAAAGTCAATCGCACGCATTGGGAGCAAGCGTACCGGAAGTAGCTTTTCACAATAAAAGCGGTGACGGAGGTTCAGTCAAAAAACATCAAAACAGGAGAGAAAGCAGAAAAATGTACACAGCAAACAAACGCAAGTGATGTTTGTGTCCGTTACGTAAACGATACCAAGAGACAACCAAATAATCTGGTCAGAGCCAGATTTATGTTAAACACAGCAGACGATGGTTAGCTTCGCAGCGGTGCGGCTAACCGTGGCTTCCGGTTGTGAGTTAATCTAGGTTTCAGCTTTCCTGAAGTTAAGTAGACTTAACTTCTAATATCAAAACGGCACAGAATGATAGCTTCCACTTCGTGGCAAAGATTAATCTGTGGCAACACAACATCGGCTTCAAAACTACAAGTTAGCTCGACTTGAGTTTCCGGTAAGTTGGTCGCGGATCGATTCCGTCGCGCCACAAGAGTAATAACTCTGAAATAAGGCCTTTAAAACATCACCCTGACGGCGGAGGAGATAAACCTTCACAGCACGGCGGCTGGTGGTCGAACAATGAGCGCTTGTGAACAGACAACTACGGACAAGTTGAGAGCTAGTGTGTTAGCGCGGCGGCTAACTTGAGACAACAACAACGCGTCACGCATGCGTCATGACGCTGTGACAAACCAGATGGTAGAACTACAAGCAAAATGGCGCCTGAAGACACGTGGCCTTTGCTTGTGCACGCGCTTCTCCCGCGTCGTCAGAAAACGAAGAAGCAAAAGTTAGGTTTAACTCTGATGATCGGCCATGTTTAACCTTTTTTGTCTGGATTATTTTACAATAAAAGTGCTTGTAAATGTATTTACACTTTAAAGGTAAAAGCTTCGTAGAGAAAGAAAGAAAAGTAGCGTGACTTCAGTGTGAGTGTGAGCTATGAGAAGATCAGTGTGGAACCACATCCAGAGTACCTCTGTTCTGATGGGTCCGTCTCTGGTGGTAGAAGGGTTGTTGAAGAAAAGTCTGGTTCTGGCTTGTGATAGGACCGATGGACCGGTTCCTTGTTCAGCGCGTTTCACAGCTTGTTCGGTGTTCCTCACATCGGGTCGAGAACTGACCGAGCGTGGACTTCTTCAGCGCGGTGTTCTTTGCTCTGATGGCCTTCAGACCTTTGTTCTTGTGTTGGTTCAAGGATTCCGTTCTTGCAGTTGGAACAGAAAACACTTTAAAGGCTGGGATACACTGTGTGATTTTCCACCAAGAACACGAGCTTTTCGTTCAGAGCTACAGTTGGAGCTAGAGCTACTTCCGAGCTAGTCCTGTTTAGCTGAAGAACTGGTTTGGTTTTCCACCGCAGCAGCGGCAAGTTGGGGCCACGTCTTTGCGTCACAAATTACGTCAGTACGTCACTGAGTACGTAGCAGTTTACCCATGAGCACTTGCGCCATATTGAAGCCCTTGCTTCACGCGCGCGTGCACATCAGTAAGCCAAGGTTTACATACTCAGGGTTGATTGAACCACTTCATACCAGCTGTAATGAATCAGATACACAGAGTTTCCCATCGCGGGGTTTGTTGACCCAGAGTTTATGGATAAACTCAGAGTTTGAACATAACCTGCTTTATGGAACACCCCTCTGACGTCATTCATTAATGTGTGTTTGGACTGAGGACCTACTGTGTGTGACTGAAGGGTTATACTGTATTTCATTATATGTTTGTGTCATCATGTTTAATTTATATTATTTATTTTCAACAACACCTTATTGATCCACATTTGTTTTATACCTATTGCTACTGTTTGATTTGTTTCAATACATTGGAAATCTCCACTGCATTCTATTTAATTGTCCTACTTATTAGGTGAGTATTGTATGAACTTTTCAATTCTATAAATGTATCAAAATATAAAAAAATACAAACCTAATAGTGTGTGCTACAGCAGGTTATGTTTCTATCTGACAAAAAGTGGATGTAAAGAGTAATTAAATGATCTGAATAAAAAATAAATACATGTGTGTGCTTACAAGTAGGCAACAAACAATGAACAAAGTCCTTGTAGAATACAAAATAAGTAACTTTATTTACACAAAGTAAAAATAGATTTACAAACCAACTCAATATATGTAAACATTTACTTAAAAATGATTGTGGGTTTTTATTAGAAAAAAACAAAGCCTGTTTCTATCTGCTCCAGAACCAACACCAGTCCAACCAGCTCATGAGGAGTTCATCATGAGCTGGAGGTTATGGTCCATGAACTGTGTCCCTGACTGCTCCATGGAAGAACATCTGCATTAACATCTTCCTCCTTTTTTTCCTGCATAGAAGCATTCAAAATATTTGAATGTATTATTTATTTTAACAGTCTCCACAATAAGAAAATACAAAAACAAACAATTGTGTAATCCTTAAGCCAAAGTGTGGAGGTTGAAGCAAAGCTTATACAAACCTACCCTTTCACAATAAAACTAAACAAGGCTCTAGATAATCACACAAAAAATGTTTAGCTTATATTACTATTTTAACAATATATATTCTACACAAGTTTTATATACAGTTAATACATTTATTTTTTATTTATTCAGTTTATTTCCGACATGGTTACATTCACTTTTTTTTTTTTTTTTTTACATTTTTTGTACATGCCGAAAAAGAAGACGAGAGAAGCAGTTTGCTTATCTGGGTCCCGTCCCCTGTTTAACCATCGCAAATTTACATGGGTTTACATGTCTCTCTGGTCAAACATTCTTGAGTTGTTCTGAACAGTCCTTTCTTGTGTATTCTCATCTGTAGTCAGTGTTGTCTTGTTTTTATTCCTCTTCCTCTATCGTTGTTCATGTTGGCCTTGTTCCCTGCCAGACGTTGTTAGCATTCCTCCAGTTCAAGAATAGTTCCTCTTTCGAAGTTGTTTGGAAGTTTTTTTTTTTGTTTTTTTTCCCTTTTCATCCATAATGTCACCACTCGGGAATGTCTCTTTTGAACACACAAGTTTGCAGCTTGTTTTGTCTCTACATCAAGGTTAATCCAGCTGTTGTTAGTTCTATTGGCAGTGTTGTATTTTCCACTGTTAGATTTAACTTGTATGAACACATTATTATATCTTAGTTCATAAGCAAGGTAGTAATTTCATTGTATTATATCTTAGTTGATAAGCAAGGTAGTAATTTCATTGTACAGGAAAAAGTAAGCAAGGTAGTAATTTCATTGTACAGGAAAAAGTGTTTCTAACTGCACATATGACAACAAACACTTTGGATTTAAATTTAATGTAATCCTTAATCACCCCACCACCTAGCAATTGAAATGAATAAATGACAGACCTTTTTTACTCTTGGTTTCCACATTTAATTCAGTCTCCGTAAAATAATCACAGTGAGTTTTGTTTCCAGTGTTTATATAGATCTGGGTCCATATCCATGATTACCATCAGTAGTGTTGTTGTTTAGGTGGATCCTTCGTATTTTCCCAAGTCTTCCATCATTTTGATGAGGATTGGTTTTCCGTCCTCTTCTCCCAGCGGTGTGATGTAAATCCTGCAGTTTCTTGTCCAAGTCTTCACAATTTTTCCTCCTTTTTTTATTTGGCGTGCCTTCCATGCAATGCTTGCATTTTGTTTCGTCAGGTTTTCATTGATGTACACCTTCGTTCCCTTGAGTTTATTTCCTTGCTTCAGTAGTTGTCCTTTGAATTTCATATTCGTGAAGGTTATTTTTACAGCTCTGTTATCATTTTTCTTTGGCAGGAGATGGCAGGAGTTGATGTTGTCAGGGTTCAGGACAATGTCCTTCGACTCCAGATAGTCAATGACATCTTGTTCAATCAATTTTGTTTCTTTGTCACTCGCGTAACTCCTGGGTTTTATCTTTAGGCCTGTGATGATGACATCTTTCTCTCTTTCCTTTTGTTCCAGCTGTTCAACAATTTTATCTCTTCAGCATTTCTTTCATTCTTTTCTTTCAGTACCTTTGCTTCGCTTTGTAGGTTTTCCAGTGAGTTTTCCAGCGTCTTTTCCAACGACTTTATCTCGGCAGATAGGTTTCGTAGACCCTTGCATATCATCTCCTTGACCTCTTCCAAACCCGAATTGGGTTCTGAAGGGCCTCCCTGTGGTTTTTTCACCATTTTCCTTCAGTCTTGGGCCCAATTTTTCAGGCTGTTCAGCTGTAGCCAGCTGTAGCCAAGGTCGTGTTATCGGAGCGAATGAAAAACACGTCTGCTCTCTCCAAAGACCAGAGACTTGACATTCACATCAAACATATATACATACGTACATACACATGAATGTATATATGACATGTACTTGGTAAAATTGTTACTCATTTCTTTTATTTACTAACAATATATGATATAAAAAAATATTTTAATCTGGTTTATGTTGTTTTATTTCATCCCTTAAGCAGTTCCATAATTGAACCCCTGATATTGTTATACTCATCCTTTTAACTGTTGTTCTAGCATATTTCTTAAATTATATTCTCATTCTCTCTCTACAAATCTGTTCTGCAACGCTTTTGGAAGTAAATCTTTACTTTATAAATCATTTGGATAGTTTTGAGTTTGATGAGATCTGGAGTTTTAAACAATAAACCATGTGTGTGTTCTCTGTATCCTGCGTTATGTATCAGTCTGATGAATCTTTTTCTGCATTATAAATAACGGTTGGATGTTCATCATGTATGTATTTCCCTAAACTTCTAGACAGTAAATCAAATATGGTAAAACAAGTGTATAATAAAGAGTATACAATGCTTTTTGATTAATAATGAGCCTTGTTTTGTCCAGGAATAGAAAATATTACTTCTTAATAATAGTTTCATTTATTCATAAACAAATATAAATTCAAGTAAATGGTGTATAATGATATTTCAGGATGGACCAACAGATAATATTGATCATGTTGATGTTTGCATAGAATGAATAAATCTAACTGAATTTGTTCTGAGATGAAGACGAGCTGAACTACAGATGAACCTTTAAATCTAACTCTGAAATGATCAGAAACGTTACCACATTAATATTATTACATGATCATTGTGAAACAATAAGATAAGTTATGAACACAAGTCAATGATATATTACTGCTGCTTTCAGGAATATTAAAGTATTGTTATGGTTTCCTAGCTAACCAGCAGCTAACTGACTAGCCTGCACCACATTAGACGTAACGTTCATAATATTGATGAGGGAATATTGTAGCAAGCTAATATTGGTAGTAGGTTAATGACGGCTGCTGTTAGCAGTATTTATAATGTGCAAAATATATATATATATATTTTTTTACTAAAAAAAAGCTGTATTTTTTTTTTTGCAAAAGTGTCAAATAGAAGTTCTAACATCTATTGTTCCTCACACCAGCCTCACAGTTAATAGCCAGTCACCAGTTTATTTGGATACTCTTTGGACTGTAACACCATAAAACAAAACTACAGCATGAGAATTTTTTTAATTTTTTTTATGAGCTAAAACATATAAAAATTAGTAAATAAAACAAACACATTTATCATGTTTATGTCCCATAGAATTAAACCAGATAAATCACACACACTATTTTACTTTGCACCCGCAAATAAACCCCTTTATAACACTACAGAGTACAGAGTATGTACAACTCTTTGTACATCCAACCTTCAAACACATACTCATTTGGCCATAATTGACAACTCTACTTAAGCCCCCTCTATATGAATACATACTTCCAATGGGCACTGTACTAGTAAATATAAATAAAACAAAACCAACAGTTACTCAAATCAATATATTAAACATTTGATGTAAGAATTCATTACATGTGTAGATGTTATTAAACATTTTCAAATGACTTTCATTAGCCTTCGGAGCTTTCAGCAATTACTAATATCTCATCAGAATATTTCTACCAAAATCAGAGGTAATGCCTTTTATAATCTAATTTATTTACAAAGGAAGAAGAAAAACATTATGGCAATGCCTGCTTAAATATTTAATTTTCCTTTTTTAATTAAAAAACAAAACATAACATTTATTTTTAAAATAAAGTAAAAGCAACTGTGAATTTAAAGTGTTCTACAGTGACTTTCCTCTCACTGCTCGTACAAAATATTTCTTCATTAGATCATTTTCTATTGTTTCAGAGAACAAACCAATCATAATTTAATCATAAATTAATTTCTACTGAACACATTTCCTGTGTAATCCATTAATTCAACCACAGACAAATCCAGGTTGTAACTACTTTATTCACTTAAATCACCTTTAAACACTTTTTATTTTTGACTGTTTCGGTCAATAAAGTTTATTTTAAAAAATTTGGTTGTGACTTCGCACAACAATTGAAAGTAGTTGCCAGATTCAGTATTTTCCCGATCATTGTGACCCCCCTGGGTCGTGCTGGATAGGTGTGTGTGGCGGCGTGGCCGGTGGCTCCTGTCCTGGCGGATCCGCATCGGGAGTGGTTGGTCTGCTGGCTGGCGGCGTCGGGCCCTGTGGGTGCCGTATATGGGCGGGGGTGTCCCGGGGGTGGGTCTTTGGGTTCGGCGTCTCGGGGCGCACCCCTCCGCTGTCTGCCCGGGGACTGGTCGCGGTTCAGCAAGGTGCCGCGCCGCCTTGGGCGGGGTGAGGCTGGTGGCTGGGGCCCGCTGTCCTCCGGGCTGTGCTGGCGTCGGGGGTGTCATGTCGGAGCATGGGTGATTAGGGGTGGCCTCCGTGGGGGGTGGGGGGGGGCTCTGCTGGCAACGTTGGTGCGGGGTTGCGGTGTCTGGCTGGGGGTGCATGGGTTCGCCTGCCTATCGGTCCGTGGCTTGCGGGGTGGCCCTGCTTGGGTGGTTGGTGGCGTCCTCTCTCATCGGGGGGCTCCACCTGTGGAGGGTGCTATGTCGTGCCTCACATTTCCACTCCTTCTCTGCACGTAATTTTTTTGGCATGATACAACCAAAAGTGATTTGTAGAATTGTCGTTATAGTAGTAGTAGTAATAGTAGTGCGTGCAGCTCCGACGTTCCCCCTACCTCTCATGTCCCATTTGGTTTAACCCGCATTTATTTTAAAATAAAAGTTTTGAAACGTAATCACCAAAAAAGTCAAAAACAATGGCTGCACACCCTCGGATTATGTGTAGTGTGAGGGTTAAGAGAACGGTTAACCAGTTACCAGCTTCCGTCCAACTGAGTGAGTGAGCGTGAGTGTGTGAGAGAGCGTTAGAGAATGAGCGTGAGTGTGAATGTTTAGTGCATAAAGCTGACCATTGCACCTGGTGCAGGAGTTTCCAGTGTTAAATCTTGGTTTAACTTCTTGGTTTTTTGTTAAAAAGTAAAAAAGTACAAGTACAAAATTATCCACTTTAGTTTACAAGTTGAAAAGTTTTTTTTAACTATTGTTAGTGTTGTGTTCAAGACCACCACAACACTAACTATTGTTATCAATCCAGAATTAAACCAGGTCAAAGATAGAAAATGTCACAACATTTATTGACCACACAGACTTCTGAAAGAAAAGTTATGTAAATACCGCAAAGTGTGCTGACAAACTCCTGTGAGACTATCTTGGGCACCATGCAGTTAGCTTTAGCATAGCTTAGCTTTCTTAACCATAAACATATTATACATAGACGGTGCATCGACTGGAGGGATGCATCTACAGCGCCACCATCTTGGAACGGTGCTAGTGGAGGCAGAGGTGCGTGGACATGTAGGGGATGATATATTGTTAGCAGGTTGTTATAACTATAGTGAAATAAACGCCGACAGGACAAACAGAACCATCGATGTTATGAATCTAGCGCTCCTAGCAACAGCCGGTTACACAGAAAAAAAACAAAAAAAAAAAAAACACTTACTGCAGTGATTGATGGGTTAAAATACAGCATATATTAGAGCTAATAATAGGCCTGTTATGCTTTGCTGTTAATTAAAAGTTTTTTGTTAAAATTATATATTCAGTATATATTATGTTATAATTACTTCAGCTACTGCTTGTTGCAGGAAAACTTAATATTGACACTGAAATATTTTGCAAATATATCTCGAGTCACTGTCGATCTTTACTTCATACAAAACTACAGTACGTCAGCTAAGTCTACTATTAATCAGCATGTATGTCTATACTGTACACCCCCGACCAACTGAACCATTGGTCACACCAGTGCTACCACTGCAAATGTTTGTGTAGATCCCTGATAATAATTAAGATGATGATGATAGGGATGTAATATTAATAGTGAAAGCAGTAATAGTAATAATAGTAAAGGTTATAATAGCAATAAAATAATATAATAATAATCTAGAAACTATAACACGATAACAAAAACAATCATTTTAATAAATAATGTAAAATATGAATAATAAAAACAATTATATAATACAAAGATAATTACAAGATTAGCAATAACAATAATACAGTAGACATACAATTATACAATAATAATAATTGTGAAATGCAATGTATAGCCTTAAGCAATGTTGTAAAAAAAGTTAGAATACAGCTAATAACAGGCCTGTTGTTATTCTTTGCTGTTATTTAAAACATTTTTATGTCTTCTTTTAATTAATAATTATGATTGTTTCAGCCACTGCTGGTTGCAGAAAAACGTAATATTGACACTGAAATATTTTGCAAATATATCTCGAGTCACTGTCAACCTTTAATTCATACAAAACTACGGCACACAATAATACCAATAACAAAATAATATAAGAATCCAGTACCTATAATGCAATTGTAGGGGGAGGAGCTTTGACAAGGAGTGATAAGAATTATAATATTAATTATTAATAATATTACAGTAAGTTGCCAAGAAGTGCCATCTGAAATAGAGTTAGTGTTTCAGATCACTTAATTAGTTATTAATACCTTGTCATCCAGGGTTGTGAACTCTTGTCAAGACTGTCTACTCTCCATAAAACAAACCTTATGATTGCAATATTTTCATAAACCACAGACAACTTCTCAAAGTATCAACATTTATTAATCAAACCAAGTTAAAACCTACTAACACAATAAAGCTAAAAGAGCGCTACGCTCACTAAACTAAGGATAAATGCATTTACACTTTAAAGGTAAAACCTTAGTAGAGAAAGAAAGAAAAGTAGCATAACTTCAGTGTGTGTGTGTGTGTGTGTGTGTGCTATGAGAAGATCAGTGTGGAACCATGTGTCTGCAATTACTTTAAGCTCGATTTGAATTTGAGATCCAGAGTTCCTCTGTTCAGATGGGTCTGAGGTCCGTCTCTTGTGGTAGACGGGTTGTTGAAGAAAAGTCTGGTTCTGGCTTGTGATAGGACCGATGGTCCTGTGGGTTGTTCAGCGCGTTTCAGAGCTTGTTTAGTCAGCAGGTTTTCACTGGTTCTGACTTGTGTTCTTCACCACGAGCCGAGAACTGACCTTGCGTGGACTTCTTCAGCACAGCGTGCTTTGCTCTGATGGCCTTCAGACTCAGCTCAGATCATACAGACCTTTGTTCTTGTGTTGGTTCAAGGTTTCAGCTCTTGCAGTTGGAACAGGAGGTTTTTCTTCTCTGGACGCGCAACGAGAATAAACGTACACTGCAGTGGGGCTGGAGCAACCAGCACCACCGTAATCCAATTATTTGATGTTTGCGCTTCGGTTTTGTCGTGGTCTAAGCGATTCTATTGGTCGACGTGTTTTCGGGAGCCAATTATATTGCTTTGGATGTTTTGTGGGTTGTGGCTATCATGTATGTGTGATAAGGGATGAATGAATGAGAAACCTTATGGAACAAGAAATATGAATATAACTCAAACCAGTTAAGATTATAACTAAAGCACAGATCATATTTTCCCGGTTATTCTGGCACCAAACATGATATACTTTATGCAAAGTTAATGAGAAATATTCTTTTGGAACTCTTTAACTGTAAAAACAATTATATGTTCTTATTCTAAGAATGTCCTTGATTTCCTGAGAATAAAGAGAGTTTGTGGCAGTAAAGAAAAATACATTTCAAACTTTTGTCAAAAATTGTGTCAGCTTTTAGAATGTTTCATTGTTAATTCTTGGAGAAAAGCAGAACACAAAAGGAAAAGATTCTGTCATGTGCTTCACGGTGGGGGAAGGACAAAGTCATAAATTCCTGTTCTCAGCTCCTTTGTCTCTGTTTGAAAGGAAGGAGGAAGAGGAAACTGTTCCTGACCAAAAGCGGTCAAAAAGTCTTTTGATTAGATTCTCGATCCTTTGAAATTCTAATCAATTACGTTCCTGGAAAGTAAAAAGTTTACCGACCATGAGTTGAAGAAACCTGGCGTAGGGGTCTCACAGGGTGGCCGGAGAGATAAAAAAGCTCCAGGGAAAGAGCCACGATCGTCAGTTGTGGAGGAGTGGAGTCCTCCAGGTTTCAAAGAGGAGTTAACAGAGGAAAAGAAGCAGGGCTTCTGGGTTGGAGGGTGGATGTCCTCGGTCGAGAAGAAAGAGGAGACGCCCTTAGAGGCTGGAGAGGAGGGGTCTCTGGAGGCTGAGGAGGAGACGCCCTTGGAGGCTGGAGAGGAGGGGTCTCTGGAGGCTGAGGAGGAGACGCCCTTGGAGGCTGGAGAGGAGGGGTCTCTGGAGGCTGAGGAGGGGACGCCCTTGGAGGCTGGAGAGGAGGGGTCTCTGGAGGCTGAGGAGGAGACGCCCTTGGAGGCTGGAGAGGAGGGGTCTCTGGAGGCTGAGGAGGAGATGCCCTCTGGTGTTGAAGGCCAACTGCACAGGCTGGCAGTCGGTGTAGGCAGGAGCTGCTGGAGTGTGACTAGACCAGGCTGGTGTGTACAGTGCATGTCCTTCATGATAATGTTGTGTTGAATGCAGAAAATAAAGAGTTTACTTAAAAGGTGTGGCCTGGATTTTACTCCTGGTAAGCACACAACAAAACAAAAGTGTGGTGCAATCAAATAAACCAAAATTTAGAGTTTAAAGACAGAGATGAAGAAAAGAAAAGAAAGGAACATTTTTTCCTATGTCCTAATTTAGCTCAGCCTCTGCTTAAATTAGGAAGTCTCTATACAAAGTAGTACGTAGGTAGGTACGCTAACTTTTAGATGTGATCTGTAAAGTTTTCTGGTTGGATGGTTACAGATCAACCAGTTGATGTGGCTCATTAGGGACTTTGTCTTGTATATAGTCTGAATACACTGTTGGGTCGTCTATTCAGGTTAATATTGAGGACAATTTTAATTGTCTTTGTGATAGAACTTGGTGAATTTAGCATCAGATTGGACATCTTTCTGGTGTCGCCTGTAATGTTTTTCCTGTGTAATCAATCTGCGATCCGTCGTGATGATGTTTTTGTGGCCTTGACGTTTATGTGTCCGGTGAAGCGCGCGTCGTGGGTGTGTATTTGAGTTACCCCCCTTTGGTTCTGAGGACACACAAATGCAGGCGTTTGGGAGTCCTCAGGAGCACAAATTTAGATGTAACTGACGGCGTGCGAGAAGCATCGGACAGCAGAAAAATGGCCGAGTTGAAACATTGAGTGGATCAGGAAGACTAGAATGAGGAGGAGCAGGATAGCTGGGCATAGGATCCTTAAAGTGCCGAATCATGTAGGAGATGGTTGGGTCTTCGGAATGAGGTGAACCCAGGTTGGTGTTAACCGGGTTGGGTAAAACCGATGCAGCGAGGTGGGTGGGCCATTAGACATATTAGCTGCACGAGAGTGAGTTATCGCCGGTATCATGTCGGTTTTGGGATACCTGGGTGGGTCAAAGCTGAAGGTGGCGCTAGCTAAATTGTCGGATGCGATGGAAAGTAGGTGCTTTATTTTTGGGTCAGGTGTGGTGCTGGCAGCACCTCTGATGCTTGGTTGAGCGGTTAGGACCCGTGTCATTTTGAGTGAAGGAGTCCTGACTGGGTCGCCAGTCGGGGGTTTTAGCACGTAACCCATTGGTTCTGTGGACTTGGTGAAGTCCGTTTGGTGTGTCGTTCTGTTAGCCGTTCGTAGTATGTTCATGTCATGTGATTTTGATTGATAAACTCTGTTGTTGTTTTGTTACACAAAAGTTGATGGTCCTGTGGGTCGCCTTCGCTGGAGGCCGGCCCTGTAGGGTTAAGATGAGCTGGTGCTTGTTTTTGGACCAGGACATCGCAGGGAGGATCGTTGTCATCCCTTCGCTTGGACTGCTTTGACTTTTTGTAACACCTGATATTGTTGTCATCATTTGCCTGTTTAAACATCTGTGTTAATAAAGAAATCACCTTTTCGCTTGTTTTTTTAAATTAACTTGTCTTTGAAATGGTTATGATTGTGCGGCTCGGAGTCTTGGTCCGAGTTGTCACGTCGCATGCCCTGAAAGTTTTGTTTACTTTGGTAGTTAAAGGGGCGATGTCTTTCACTGTTTTTTGCCAGCGGTTGTGATTATCATCTGACCACCAGGGGCGTGGTCGGTAATCATTCTTACGTTGGTTTGAGCATAAGTTTCGATTTTTATTTTTCCGCCGAGCATGGTGGTGATAACCAGGTTTACTGTTTTGCTGTGTTGGCCTAGTAAAATGAAAAGGCTGTGAGGTGTGTTTCAGGATCTTTGTGCATCATGGACATCCTCCAGCTGTGGAGAGCGCGAGCAGGTGTTCAACATGTTCGATTCGCATGGTGCATTTTTGGTTAACTGTTTGTGCAACAGGAAGCCTCCCACAGCGATGTTACGTAGTTTTCTACTTGTCATGTTATGAGGGTTTGCAGCGACACCTATGTGAACTTTTGTGCTCTGATGGAGATTTCGGATGAAGAGTTTCTTAAAATCTATTTCTTCCTCCATCCCAGATTCGCTTTTAACACCAAAGTATGCTTGGAGCAGGTTTTGGTAATATTGTTGAGGCGATTCGTTTTCTTTTTGCTCAATTGTGGAGGCAAACTCCAAACCTGTTTGTTGAAGTTGGTCAGAGAACTCTTTGATTATGAGACGGCGTAGCGTCGGGTAGTCGCTTTGGGTTTGTGTAGATTGGCGAGCAATGAAATTGTTTACCATTTGGCTGGAGGTTGCTTTGATCAGGTAGATTCTGTCATCTACATTAGCCATCGGGTAACATTTCAAATAGCAATCAATGTCTTTTAAATATGCACGCACGTTAAGCGGTTGGTTGAATGTCGGTTCGAACTTTGGAATACTTTTGGCAAATTTATCTAGGTCGCGATTTGACGGTCGACCGTAGTTAAGATCACCTGGTGGCGTTCGTTCAGCGAGATCAGGGGTTTCGCGTTTGATAGCTCTGGGTTGCTGAGGGTGTGCTGGTGAGGGAGGAACATGCGGCTTGGGCTGAGGTGCATTTTCTCCACCACGGTCAGGTTGGTCCCAGTCTTTTTTTGGGGAGGGGCTTGAGAGTGTGTCGAGGAGTTTGCGCTTTGTTCCTCTCAGCTCCCTCTTGGTGCAGTCCAATGCTCTTTGGACGGTTTGGGTGGTTACTGCTCTGCTGGTGGTCTCCTGTTTCAGCAAGTCATTAACATGTGCTTTTTCAGCATTTACGTTTTGATATGCCACTTCAAGTTTAGCGTTTGTGCTTTTGATTTCTACTTCAGCTTTCCTGAGTAATCTTTCACTTTTGTGTGATTCATTAAAGCTGGCGTCACCTCTTACGGCGGCAGCTTCAATGTTTCGTTCCACTTGACTGATTTTGTTCAGTAAATGTCCATTTTTGTTTTTCAGTTCTGCCTTTTCTGCAGTTATTTTATCAATGTGAACTTTAGTGTTTTCCAACTCATGTGCGTGCACTTTGAGTTGGTCGTGTTCTTTGCACAAATGACATTTTTCATCTTTGCTTTTGCAGCTTTCATTGAGTTCTTTGATCGTTGAATTTTTGGAATCACATTCAATTTCAAGGATTTTATTTTTGTGTTGTTCGTGCTTTAACTGAGCCGCTAAAGCAGTCATCATAAAACCAAGTTGTTTCACTAGTTCTTTGTCTTTTAGTTTGCTCGTTAAGGCGTTCTGAACGCTGTCAGACCATAACGATTGTAATTCATCTGGATCAGTGTCTTGGACCTTTTTGTCTAAAACAGTTTTTCCAGAGCCAACAATTCGTCGTAAAAGGAGATCGAGGTTCTCAAAAGACTGTTCTTCAGACCATTGAGCCATGATGAGATTGTGCTTTTATTTATTTTCTGATCTTGCTTAGAAATTTTTGCAATAAGAATAATCGCTGTGATTGCCGATCACAGGGATTAAAAAGGTTTTACTTTTAATGGGCTTTTTAGTTACAGCTGTTTGAAGCTGGATTAAGGGTGTGAAAGAGTGAAATATTGTAAAATTATTTCAAGATTTAAATTCACCTCAAGCAAATTAAATCACCAGGTTTAAAATGGCAGCAAAATGCTTTTATTCTGCTTAATTGTCAGGTAAATACATGGAAAACTCTTCATTAAACTGAATTTAAAAAGTTTCAATCAAGTATCATTGAGGTGATCAAACGTTTAAATTATCAGAAATCAGAATCATAAACAACTTTATTGACCAAGTAATGTATGTTATACACATCTAATAGTGTGAACATATAATATTAACAATCAACTAGAAAAAAATAAAATAAAAAATTATGATGAAAGTAAATTAATGGTCGGGATGTTTAAATCGTGATCGAGGGGATTGTTCCCTCTGAATTAAGGTTTTTTATTGTTTTAAAACCTTTTTAATGAGTGTGTTTGTGTGTACAGTGAGCAGTGTTTATGATGACAGTGACGCCCAGGAGAGTCAACGCACGCATTCGGAACAAGCGTACCGGAAGTAGCTTTTCACAATAAAAGCGGTGACGGAGGTTCAGTCAAAAAACATCAAAACATGAGAGAAAGCGGAAAAATGTACACAGCAAACAAACGCAAGTGATGTTTGTGTCCGTTACGTAAACGATACCAAGAGACAACCAAATAATCTGGTCAGAGCCAGATTTATGTTAAACACAGCAGACGATGGTTAGCTTAGCAGCGGTGCGGCTAACCGTGGCTTCCGGTTGTGAGTTAATCTAGGTTTCAGCTTTCCTGAAGTTAAATAGACTTAACTTCTAATATCAAAACGGCACAGAATGATAGCTTCCACTTCGTGGCAAAGATTAATCTGTGGCAACACAACATCGGCTTCAAAACTACAAGTTAGCTCGACTTGAGTTTCCGGTAAGTTGGTCGCGGATCGATTCCGTCGCGCCACAAGAGTAATAACTCTGAAATAAGGCCTTTAAAACATCACCCTGACGGCGGAGGAGATAAACCTTCACAGCACGGCGGCTGGAGGTCGAACAATGAGCGCTTGTGAACAGACAACTACGGACAAGTTGAGAGCTAGTGTGTTAGCGCGGCGGCTAACTTGAGACAACAACAACGCGTCACGCATGCGTCATGACGCTGTGACAAACCAGATGGTAGAACTACAAGCAAAATGGCGCCTGAAAACACGTGGCCTCTGCTTGTGCACGCGCAGCTACGTGTGACGTGCATGCGCTTCTCCCGCGTCGTCAGAAAACGAAGAAGCAAAAGTTAGGTTTAACTCTGATGATCGGCCATGTTTAACCTTTTTTGTCTGGATTATTTTACAATAAAAGTGCTTGTAAATGTATTTACACTTTAAAGGTAAAAGCTTAGTAGAGAAAGAAAGAAAAGTAGCGTGACTTCAGTGTGAGTGTGAGCTATGAGCAGATCAGTGTGGAACCACATCCAGAGTACCTCTGTTCTGATGGGTCCGTCTCTGGTGGTAGAAGGGTTGTTGAAGAAAAGTCCGGTTCTGGCTTGTGATAGGACCGGTGGTCCTGTTCCTTGTTCAGGGCGTTTCACAGCTTGTTCGGTGTTCCTCACATCGGGTCGAGAACTGACCGAGCGTGGACTTCTTCAGCGCGGTGTGCTTTGCTCTGATGGCCTTCAGACCTTTGTTCTTGTGTTGGTTCAAGGATTCCGTTCTTGCAGTTGGAACAGAAAACACTTTAAAGGCTGGGATACACTGTGTGATTTTCCACCAAGAACACGAGCTTTTCGTTCAGAGCTACAGTTGGAGCTAGAGCTACTTCCGAGCTAGTCCTGTTTAGCTGAAGAACTGGTTTGGTTTTCCACCGCAGCAGCGGCAAGTTGGGGCCACGTCCTTGCGTCACAAATTACGTCAGTACGTCACTGAGTACGTAGCAGTTTACCCATGAGCACTTGCGCCATATTGAAGCCCTTGCTTCACGCGCGCGTGCACATCAGTAAGCCAAGGTTTACATACTCAGGGTTGATTGAACCACTTCATACCAGCTGTAATGAATCAGATACACAGAGTTTCCCATCGCGGGGTTTGTTGACCCAGAGTTTATGGATAAACTCAGAGTTTGAACATAACCTGCTTTATGGAACACCCCTCTGACGTCATTCATTAATGTGTGTTTGGACTGAGAACCTACTGTGTGTGACTGAAGGGTTATACTGTATTTCATTATATGTTTGTGTCATCATCATGTTGTTTAATTTGTATTATTTATTTTCAACAACACCTTATTGATCCACATTTGTTTTATACCTATTGCTACTGTTTGATTTGTTTCAATACATTGGAAATCTCCACTGCATTCTATTTAATTGTCCTCCTTATTAGGTGAGTATTGTATGAACTTTTATAACAATGAACAATGAACAATTCTATAAATGTATCAAAATATAAAAAAATACAAACCTAATAGTGTGTGCTACAGCAGGTTATGTTTCTATCTTACAAAAAGTGGATGTAAAGAGTAATTAAATGATCTGAATAAAAAATAAATACATGTGTGTGCTTACAAGTAGGCAACAAACAATGAACAAAGTCCTTGTAGAATACAAAATAAGTAACTTTATTTACACAAAGTAAAAATAGATTTACAAACCAACTCAATATATGTAAACATTTACTTAAAAATGATTGTGGGTTTTTATTAGAAAAAACCAAAGCCTGTTTCTATCTGCTCCAGAACCAACACCAGTCCAACCAGTGCTGAGGAGTTCATCATGAGCTGGAGGTTATGGACCATGGACGTAGTCCTGGTCCTGGTTCTGGTCCATGAACTGTGTCCCTGACTGCTCCATGGAAGAACATCTGCATTAACATCTTCCTCCTTTTTTCCTGCATAGAAGCATTCAAAATATTTGAATGTATTATTTATTTTAACAGTCTCCACAATAAGAAAATACAAAAACAAACAATTGTGTAATCCTTAAGCCAAAGTGTGGAGGTTGAAGCAAAGCTTATACAAACCTACCCTTTCACAATAAAACTAAACAAGGCTCTAGATAATCACACAAAAAATGTTTAGCTTATATTACTATTTTAACAATATATATTCTACACAAGTTTTATATACAGTTAATACATTCACATCAAACATATATAAATACGTACATACACATGAATGTATATATGACATGTACTTGGTAAAATTGTTACTCTTATTTCTTTTATTTACTAACAATATGATATAAAAAACATTTTAATCTGGTTTATGTTGTTTTATTTCATCCCTTAAGCAGTTCCATAATTGAACCCCTGATATTGTTATACTCATCCTTTTAACTGTTGTTCTAGCATGTTTCTTAAATTATATTCTCATTCTCTCTCTACAAATCTTTTCTGCAACGCTTTTGGAAGTAAATCTTTACTTTATAAATCATTTGGATAGTTTTGAGTTTGATGAGATCTGGAGTTTTAAACAATAAACCATGTGTGTGTTCTCTGTATCCTGCGTTATGTATCAGTCTGATGAATCTTTTTCTGCATTATAAATAACGGTTGGATGTTCATCATGTATGTATTTCCCTAAACTTCTAGACAGTAAATCAAATATGGTAAAACAAGTGTATAATAAAGAGTATACAATGCTTTTTGATTAATAATGAGCCTTGTTTTGTCCAGGAATAGAAAATATTACTTCTTAATAATAGTTTCATTTATTCATAAACAAATATAAATTCAAGTAAATGGTGTATAATGATATTTCAGGATGGACCAACAGATAATATTGATCATGTTGATGTTTGCATAGAATGAATAAATCTAACTGAATTTGTTCTGAGATGAAGACGAGCTGAACTACAGATGAACCTTTAAATCTAACTCTGAAATGATCAGAAACGTTGTTACCACATTAATAATATTACATGATCATTGTGTAACAATAAGATAAGTTCTGAATACAAGTCAATGATATATTACTGCTGCTTTCAGGAATATTAAAGTATTGTGATGCCGGTGAATCCAGCCTTAATGTGTTCTATGTTGCCATGTCTGGGTTGCCACGTTGGGTGTTTCCGTGTGTGTTTGCCGCCCTGAATTAATGTATGTGATTGTGACGTTTCCTTCTGTTGTGTCCTCACTCTCGCGTTAGTTCGTGGTTGGCGGGAGTAGAACGAGGATATGTAAGTGTGGGCGGGAGGAAAAGGAGTGTGTTAGTTCACGTGCTGACAGTGTGGATGGTGTTTAAGAGCACTGTGTGCGATTGTCCTGCAATAAAAGGCGAATTCTGACAAGACTTCAGTAACCCTTATTTCACGGCTCATCCACACTACAGTATTGTTATGGTTTCCTAGCTAACCAGCAGCTAACTGACTAGCCTGCACCACATTAGACGTAACGTTCATAATATTGATGAGGGAATATTGTAGGAAGCTAATATTGGTAGTAGGTTAATGACGGCTGCTGTTAGCAGTATTTATAATGTGCAAAATATATATATATTTTTTTTTTACTAAAAAAAAGCTGTAATTTTTTTTTTTTGCAAAAGTGTCAAATAGAAGTTCTAACATCTATTGTTCCTCACACCAGCCTCACAGTTAATAGCCAGTCACCAGTTTATTTGGATACTCTTTGGACTGTAACACCATAAAACAAAACTACAGCATGAGAATTTTTTTTATTTTTTTATGAGCTAAAACATATAAAAATTAGTAAATAAAACAAACACATTTATCATGTTTATGTCCCATAGAATTAAACCAGATAAATCACACACACTATTTTACTTTGCACCCGCAAATAAACCCCTTTATAACACTACAGAGTACAGAGTATGTACAACTCTTTGTACATCCAACCTTCAAACACATACTCATTTGGCCATAATTGACAACTCTACTTAAGCCCCCTCTATATGAATACATACTTCCAATGGGCACTGTACTAGTAAATATAAATAAAACAAAACCAACAGTTACTCAAATCAATATATTAAACATTTGATGTAAGAATTCATTACATGTGTAGATGTTATTAAACATTTTCAAATGACTTTCATTAGCCTTCGGAGCTTTCAGCAATTACTAATATCTCAGAATATTTCTACCAAAATCAGAGGTAATGCCTTTTATAATCTAATTTATTTACAAAGGAAGAAGAAAAACATTATGGCAATGCCTGTTTAAATGTTTTATTTTACTTTTTTAATTAAAAAACAAAACATAACATTTATTTTTAAAATAAAGTAAAAGCAACTGTGAATTTAAAGTGTTCTACAGTGACTTTCCTCTCACTGCTCGTACAAAATATTTCTTCACTCGATCATTTTCTATTGTTTCAGAGAACAAACCAATCGTAATTTAATCATAAATGAATTTCTACTGAACACATTTCCTGTGTAATCCATTAATTCAACCACAGACAAATCCTTCAGGTTGTAACTACTTTATTCACTTAAATCACCTTTAAACACTTTTTTATTTTTGACTGTTTCGGTCAATAAAGTTTATTTTAAAAAATTTGGTTGTGACGTCGCACAACAATTGAAAGTAGTTGCCAGATTAAGTATTTTCCCGTTCATTGTGAAATTATAAAAAAACAAACTTAGTGAGCAAATAGTGAATAAAATTGGTCAAAGGAGATATTTATGTTTTATTTGGAAGATGAACGGATGGTTTTTGGAGGGATTTCCGTGGATATTTAACATATTTCATGCGGGGAATCGTCAGCTGTATCTGGCAACCAGCTATGGTCAGGGACAAAGCTGTAAAATGGCGAACGGACAGAGTTGGTTGATGACTACCGTCAAACTGGAAGAAGAAGAAAAAGAAATATTATGGAGGGAAGTGAAGCTGGATGAGACGGACAGTGATGATGATGATGATGATGATGATGAAGGCTGCAGGAGGAAAGCTGTGCTGGAGGAGCTTCGTCATCACGACCATCTGTGGGACGGAATGTTTGCTCCAAAGTTGGAGAAAAGCTCCAAAGAAGAAACGGAGGAGTTTCCGTCCTGTGCCGCAGATCAAGGTTCTGTGAAGGAAGAGGTTAGAACACTCCGTGTGTTTCCATTCATTCACTCACTCACTCACCACGTTCATCCGCTGTTACACACACACTGGAGACTAGTTTAACTGGTGACCCACTTCCGTTCACTTACATTCAGTCAGAAACTCATTCACACTTACATTTCTCTCATCAATATGTAACTATGTAAAGGTGGAACAAGGTCAGGATATGAAAGTATAAATCGTTGTCAGACGTGATTTAACTGCTTGGAAAACGGACAAACAACCAATGAACCTTTTGTTAGATTGATTTCTTGGCTGAATTCACGCAATCTGAAACCAAAAAACGGTTGCTTTTTGCACACAAAATGAAAAACGAAATCTCAACTCGTTTTTTCGTTCTTTTTGTTTTTGGACATAAAATGAAAAACGGAAGTCATTGATGAGCGTTGCTTCAGTGCCTCCATGATTGTGATTGGTTCATGTTTGCCTGTGCTTTTCAAAGTAAAACGACGTTAATACAACCACTGCTGCCTCGTCTGAGCTGTCAGCTACAACCTGTTTGATTATATATCACTGTATACAGACATGTTCATATTATCTCTCTGCACTACATGTTTTCTTGTGACTAACTTTGTTGGATGGACGTTGGATGCTGAACATCCTGATGCTCGAGACTAGCACGCACGGAGTTACAAGAAATGACCAGCAGGTGGCGGTGTGGGGATGTGTTTGTTCTTTGCAGACCTGATTTAATTATTATTCACATAAGACACAAGTTTAGAGCATCAAATTTGGCACACAGGGTAAAGTTGTAATTAGAAAAAACTGTTTCCTATCTGACATATTCTGAACAATTAGCTCACTTTCCTCACATTTAGCTATTTTATCTTTCATTGGAGATGTTTTGTATAATTGTTAAAAATGTGTAAACAAGAAATATGTATCTAAATCAAAAATGTTTAATCTAAATAAAAAAAGGTCAATGTAAATATGAGATCTAAGTATAAATGATAAATCGGTCGCCAAGTGTGAAGCTAACTATTTAGAACTGATGCAAAGGGAGCAGGTCAGACCGTCAGCGCCTGTCAATCACAAGGCCCTGCGGCTCAGTGAATGAGGAGCAGGGAAGAGGGAGACGTGGTGGGATCGCTCCAAACTGATGAACTGAAGAGTGGTAATGACTGGTGTACGACCTCAGACAGTTTAACAGACGTAGATTCGCTGAGAGTACCGGCATTCTGTATGTACTCACTCACAGTGATGAAGACACAGAGGATGCAGAAGACCTTGGAGGGTGGGGTGTGGGCAGGGATTGATAGCCGTTGACCAGCCAACCTTGTATAATTTCTAAACATTTAGCTTTAAACTCTGCAACCAATTTATCATTTATCTTTAGATTTAACATTTAGGCCCTGTACTACAAAGCTAGATAAGTGGAGCCTGGATTTATCTCCGTTAGCGGGTTCACCTAACCAAACATTCTCCATCAGACAGAAGCTGGACTACAAAGCACAATATAAACTCACTAATTTAACCCAGGTGATTTCAGACGGGCTACGTGCGCGGTCCTGTGACAGGGGTGATGATTACAGTGTCAGACCAATCACAAACATGTAGAAACTGTGTAGGACAATTTACTTTACAATTGAGGACCAATTATTTATATATATGAAGAATTAAAATCCATAATTCAGACCAAAAACAACAGTGTTGCTGCAGAAAAAGCCGGAACTAAGGAACACAGGCAGGAAGCTGCTGACACTGTTAATGTGTAAAAGTGTGAGATTATAGAATATTAATCCATGAGATGATAAACGGACAGCGCTCTGATCAGTTTCACTTTATTACAGCACACACGTATTATTCAGGTCGACCAATTTACAGTAGCACACACACACTGAGACTAGAGCACATTGTTTGTTCCTGCTGTCAGTGTCACTATAGACGCGCGTATGTAGGAATGAATTAAAGAATGATCACGGTGCCTCATTCCTGGGTAGAGTGCTGGCTGCTGGGGCCTGGAAATCATGGTCCGTCTCGAATTCACGATACACAATGATTGCACTTCTTGTAGTGTTGACCTTTGACAGCATGTGCAGACAAGGTAAAAAAAAAATAAAAATAGAATTGTCACGATACTAAAATGAGTAACCACGATACTATACCAGACAAGATATTACAGTTCTGGGTAATATCGCGATACTGAAGCCTTTTTTTAAATTATTATTATTATTTTTATGAACTGCAATGTATTTTTACAAGTTAGAAATACTTATTAATTACTTATAGTGTTGTTTGGTGCTTGATAAGAGTACATGACAAAAGCATATAAGCAATAATAAAAAAAAAAAAAATAAATGAAGTTAGAATTTATATGGTTGAAATTAAAAAAAAAAGTTATCAGTTTCCTTTGCACATCAATTTATGTTTAACTAATATAAATAATGAATTTAGGATAATGAATCCACTGTCTTTATAATTAAAAAAAAAACAAACTCTAACAATGTTTCTTCAACATAATAAACCATAGAGGATAAGGAACTGATTCCCTGAGAAAACTATATTTGTGCATTTTTTGGGTGACGTCACTGGTGTTTTATGATATTGGATGTGATCTCTCATTTGTACGTATATTGTTTGAGCATTGTAAATATCTCTGTAAATATATATATATATATATATATATATATATATATATATATATATATATATATAAGATCGCTCTGAGTTCGTGCGGAAAAACAAACAAAAAGTGTTCCCTCCTTTGGCTCTTATAGCTGGTGACAGCGCCTGCACAGTAGATCCTATTGTTTTACCGTCTCTGTCTCGTTTAAAGCCAAAATATTTCCAAATGGGACATTTGGAGTTTGGTTTTTTGGAGCAAAATTAGTGATGCCACTGATGACGACAACGCTGCGGCGGCAGACTCATCGCTCGGGCCCGATGCTTCTGTCATGTGTTGTCTCCGGTTTGTGACTGTAAGCCGTGCACGCGTCCAGACGAGACAGAACTTTTAGCTTGTTGTTTGTTTTGAAGCGAGTTTCTGTCTTCAGGTCCTTCATGCCGGCAGAAACACACAAACAGCCAATCAGCTAACAGATGGGCGGACCCAACGTGCGGAAACAGCCTATCATATCTCCGGATGTCACCAGTAACAGGCAAACAGCCAATCATTCAGCAGCTGTGGAGTTTGGTTGCCATGTTGGTGTGTTTTCAAGTGAGTAGCGTGCAGTGAGTTTAGACTGTCTAGTGAGAAGCCTGGAGGAAAGTAGTGGCAGCCGCTATGTAGCGGAAACCTGTACCTGTAGTATCGTAATCCACGGTAGTACCGTTGTGTAGAATTTCTGGTATAGTACGAACCGTTACAATTTGGCACTGCGGGGTACCGTGGGTATTGTGCAACTATAGGTCCGTCTATGTTACGGACGGATCATTCCTTCATTTACAAGTGACTGTAGATCAGTCCATCAGATGTAAAGCTTTTCCTGAAGGAAGTCAAAAAGATTGCATTTATCCAATAATAATCTTTATTTCCTAAACGCAGCTGTCAGATCTGCACCAACCAGGATCTTCTAACAGTGGGCAGCTCATTTTACAAGAGAACTGATTGGTCAGGAGGCGGGCTTTAGTTTTCACTCAGATTTTATCCAGCACTAAACCTGTTCCCGACCAGAATAGGTGTTCACCCTAAGTTACCATGGTGATTTAGCCTGGATGGAAGCATCGTAGTATAGGACACACCGAATAAATCCCTTAAATTAGCGCGATAGGAGGGAATCCAGATTCGCAGTACAGGCACTTAGATTTAGATTGAACATTTTTATTTAACTTTCACATTTATATTTAATATTTATATTTCTCTTTTACATTTAGATTTCTTTTTCGTGTTTACATATTTTTAGCAATGATATAAAACATGCTGTTTTACATGAATTTGTCTCAAATGAATGAAAAGTGAGCTAAATGTTCAGAATATGTCAGCTATAAAACAGTGTCGGAGTTTTTATATTCTGCACCCCGTGTCTATCCAGCAGGAATTTCACTGCCTTACGCCCTATGACACGCTGGATCAGACTCCAGCATCTTTTGTGACCCTGTACAGGGAAAAGCAGGATAAATCAGCCTATCACACTCATCCCAGCATTGACAGCAGGGCTGTAGAGGTGGTCAACAGCACCATTAAGCTGAGGGTGCAGTTAACGGATCATCTGGACTGGTCATTACACACTTCATCTGTGGTCGGGTAAACCCAGCAACATCTGAACTTGATGTGTGGGATGTTCCTCTGCTTCAGCAGCTTCAGACAGAAGGTCTGCAGTGAGTGGTGAGGATGGCAGAGAAGCTCTTTCATCACGTGGTCCTTTTATTTGGGAAGAGGTTCCACAGCAGGGTTGTCATAGTTTAGTTCAGGGGCCAAACATTGACCAGTTTAATCTTGAGTGGGCTGCAAGTTTTAGGCAGTTTTAACATTATTCTGCCTTATAAATTCAATGTAAAGTAAAAAAGTTACACAATATCTAATGGGTTTGTAACTATATTTTATTAAATTTAAGGAAAAAAATGGCGAATAATTTTAATACATTTTGGAAAAGATAAAGATTTGTTTTTCAACAATTTGTGATTAAAAATGACTGCCACCATGTGATATAAGCAGGGAAAAACTGTGAGCCCTTGAAAATTTTGTGGATATTCATTGAATTTATGTATTTGGACTGAATTACTTGGTTCTACACAATAATTCATGCTTTCTGTCATTCCCTCTTTATCCTGCGGGCCACATTTGATGCTCTAAAGGGCCAGATTTGGCCCCCGGGCCTTGAGTTTGGCATGTTTTCCACAGCATCAAACCCAGAACTACTCAGTTCTGCTATAGTTTTATGTCCCAGGCCATCAGAATCCTGACCTCACAATGAAGGCTTCAAACTGTCTTTACTGGCTGCAAAAATGCCCTTTAATAAGGCAATTTTGTCCAGGTATTATTATAATAATAATAATAATAATAATAATAATAATAATCCTTATAAATGTTCTATAGTCAGGAGGTGAAAGAACTATTACCAAGGACAGTGACATCTATGAAAAGGTATAGAATGTGTTGTAAATAGGGATGGGCGATATGGACTAAAAAAATTATCTCGTTAATTTTTGGTATTTGTCACAATAACGATAAACATCACGATAAATAAAAAACTATAAATAAATAAAACAATTCCCAACTTAAAGTGTAAACAGGTTCCTTACAAACAAAAATAAATCTTAATACATCAACATTAGACACAATTAAAAAGGCTAAAATATCTGCTGACTCAGAGTTCATGAGCTGATATTTTATGGGATATATTTGTGCATTTGGATCACTATTTGTGTTATTGTATGTAATTCATTTATTTCCTCACTTAAAATGAAATTCTTTTCTAAAAAAAAAAAAAAAGCACAAATAACTCCATCAGTGTTTTTACTGTTGCTGAATCTTGTTTCATTTATCTGATGAGTTACATAAAGTTATGGTTAATAAATAACTATGATTTCCTATAATTAAACCAGATCAAGCTGATGATTTAATCATTCAGTATATTTATGTGTAATAATCTCAATAGTTACATTAGTCTAATGCTTTGTCTGTGAACACGTGAAATATAATTTTGAAAAAGTTTGGACAAATGCATAGTGACATTATTTATGCTAACATTCATTTCACACAACGTGTGACATGTTTAGCTACTATTCTTCCATACAAGTGTTAAATCTGACAATAAACAAATCGATGGATCTGTGGTTTTATGACGTGTTTTTTATTTGGTTTATTATTTATATGGAGTGGTTAGCATTAGCTCTTAGCTCAGTGTGTCGGTGTGTTAGCTTACCATAGTTTCCAGTTCATAATTGTTGCTACAGGTTCATCTCTGTCAACATGTTTGTGGAACTTTGGGTGGATCTGATGGAGGAACTTGGATTGGTTCACTTTGTTGGATGTTTATCTGGTTTTAACCAAGTAGTGGTCCATGATGTATCACAGCTGTGCCGCTTCAGGTGACGAGCACCGCCGCCTGTGGGTGTGAGAGCTGGGGGCGGGAGGCGTGGTGCACACCACGGCAGCGGAATCTTCGCTACGGAGCTCCCGTAAACAGCGTTCCGCTCCAGACAATAATAAGTTGACAACAAACGGGCAGTTTTGTTCTGTGGAACAAGGTTTTTATTAACATTCTTGGCTAAATTTCCACGTGATCAGGAAGTATAAGTAAAAGCGTCAAAATAAAAGCCGAAGGAAGGAAGGAAGTTAGATAGATAGATAGATAGATAGATAGATAGATAGATAGATAGATAATTTATATATAGATAATTTGTTGATAGATAAATGATTAAGATATCTACATAGAATGATAGATGTCCACAGAAATAATTAGATAGATAAACAGACAGATAGATAAATAAATAATTAGATGATTGATACCTAATTATATTAATTAGATAGATTTAGACATAAATAAGTAGATAGATAAATAAATTATTAGATGATAGATAAATAATTAAGATAATTAGATAGATATAGACATAATTAAATAGATAAATAATAATCTGTTTAAAAAGTGCTTTACAGAGTACAAAGAGAAAGCAATATTTAAAACAGAGACAGTAAAAATTGTTCCATGAAATGCACATAAAAAACATTGGTCGAATACATAAAAATTAATAAATAAATACATTAAATTAAAATGCAGGCCTTCTCATAGAGTTAAAGTTTTAGGCAAGGATTTAAAATCTGTTATAGTAAGTTTGAGTTCCAGAGCGTAGGGGCTCTGAGGGATAAAGCTCTGCAATAGATATATAGACACTAGATAGACGGATACATACATACTTACAAGTTATGTTATGTGTGAAAAGACACATTTAAATGTTTGCTTGTGATGATTTTAAATGTTATTTTTGGAGCTATAGTTACTCGTTCAGAAGAAGTATCCCCTGAAGTGAGCGCTAGTTGTGGTAACATGTCTTTAGGTATTTATGATATAGCATTAATTCCAACTATTAACTGTAGGTAATCCCGTAATAATTGGAATTAATACAAATGCTATATCATAAACACCAGTATAATTTATGTGTCAATGTGTGTAGTTTGCAATAATTCTTTGTGATGTCAAAATGTACTAGAATACTTTTTTCTGTTGTTGATGTTTGTTTGTTTGTAAGTAGGGATGTAACAATTAATCGTGAGGCAGTTAAAAATCGATTCATAGGTATCACGATTCACATCGATACTTTGAAAATTGAATCTCAGTACTTTTTTTAAACAGCAGAGGGCGCTATATATATATATATATATGTATGTATGTATGTATGTATGTATATGTATGTATGTATGTATATATATATATATATATATGTATATATATATATATATATATATATATATATATATATATATATATATATCTTGTCCAGAAGTGTTGGCGGCGGGCGGAATCTGCTACTACTTTCTTTCTGGCCGCCTTTTACTCTTAAACATGTTCATATATGTTTCCTTACCCCTTTAGCACCGAAAGAATATCTGTAATATTACGTGAATATCTGTAAAAGTCACATTTTTCTCTTAGCTCTGTCTGCTAGCATAGCATCTCTTCTTCACTGCAAGAATTTCTGCATGCCAACCGACCACTGGGTTACCAGCGCCCTCTGCTGGTCCAAATAAATCTGACGTAAATACAGTGAAATTACTGTTTTTTTTTTTTTTTTTTAAAGTCCAATTGTTTAGGCACAAAATATATTTTCAGTTGCAATTTTAAAAAGAAAAATAACTATTATGCAGTTTTGCATTGTTTACTATAGAACCAGAATTGAAATTAATAGACTTCTTCTTCATTTGTATTATTCCTTTATTTATTTCATTCAAAATTAATTTTTAGTTAAATTGCATTGTTAATAGTTTATCAAGGGATTCTTTTGACAATGAAAAATAAAGGAAAATAGTACAGTATTTTCCCCCCAAAAAAAGGAATATTTTTCAGTCATCATTTGTCTACAGTCCCATTTTGTAAACTAAATCATGAGAGAATTGTATCGTGAACCCAGTATCGTGAATTGAATCGTATCGGGAGTTGAGTGAATCGTTACATCCCTATTTGGAATAATAATTGTTTATGGGGGAGGTGCCTATAAGCTTTCTTGCTTCAGCCTACTGCTTTTAAGCTTTCATTTCTAATGATGCATCTTGTTTTTGGTATAAAATATAAATATATATATATATATATATATATATATATATATATATATTATAGATGTGAATTGCTCAAATAAACTAAACTTTAGTTCCCCATTATTCACTGTCAAGGATGTCTCATGTACATGTTTGAAGTTTATCTAGAACATTCATCATGTAAATACAGTTTATCATTTTACCAGTTGTTAAAGCTACTGTCTTTATCAGGGAGCAAATATTTATTCATGGTGATTGTTTTACTGGGCTTTTCACTGGTGATTAGTTTCTATCTCCCTTCTGCTCCGTGATCCAAACTAAAACCGTAGCCACACACACACAGACACACATGCCAGAGACACACGCACACACACCAGAGACACACACAGGAGACACACACACACACCAGGGACACACACACACACGCCAGAGACACACACACACACACAAGAGACACACACACACACCAGGGACACACACACACACACGAGGGACACACATACACACGCCAGAGACACACACACACACACGCCAGAGACACACACCAGAGACACACCAGAGACACACACACACACACCAGAGACACACACGCCAGACACACACACACACACACACACACACCAGAGACACACACACACACGCCAGACACACATACACACACACACACACACACACACACACACGCCAGAGAGAGACACGCACACGCCAGAGAGACACACGCACACAAACAGAGACACACGCACACAAACAGTGCAAGCCGTGGAAACAAACTAGTGCGGGCATTTAGGAATCAAAATAAAAAATCAAAATGCAAACATCTTCGTAACGGTTCTGGAACCGGACGTTAGGAACTGGTTCCTATTTGGAACTGCTTCTCCGTGCCCAACCCTAGTCAATATTAAGTTTTCAAGCAGGGGCTAAAATAACAGGTAATTTCTTTTATATCATTTTAAAAGATGTAACAAAAAGGTTTTAAATAACAGCAAAGAATAATAACAGGTAACATTTTTTTATTTTACAGAGAAGCTGTACTTGAATTAACTTAACATTAAGGCTGAACAATTAACCTTAATCGCATTGATATTCAGGTTTTCACTCCTGCGATAACGTAACTTCAGATGCTGGAGTTTTTTTCTTCCGTCTCCATCATTTGAGTGATATATATGCTCAGAATTGCTGAGAACCGCCTTCCTGGGCTGCTGGCCAATCAGAGATGATTACAGAAGAAGAGTGCAGCCCTGTAGCTGGAGCTTCCGGCTCTGCAGACACATACTACAGCGAGTCTCTGAGTGCGCTAACAACAACAACACTAGGGCCCTATAAAATCTGCGTTAATGGAATCACGGAATCGAACATTGAAAACTGAATCTACTGTTGAACGCGGAAATGGACAGAATCGAGTTTAAACGCCGTCACTGTGAGGAAAAAGACATTTTTTTTATGCGGAAATGTCCTCCCCTCTCTCATCCTGGCCACTTCAAACACCACCTAAACACCGTCTAACCTGGCAAAAAACTACACAAATCATCCCTGACTCCAAAATCAGAGCCACCAGTACCTGCTTCACTTTAACTTGTCTGTAAAGCTCCGTCTGTTTCTCATGTCGCGCTGCTGTGCTCCGTGAGAACATGAGTCAGCATTAATTATCTTCACCTGATGTCTGAACATCTAATCAGAACTACAGAAGATCTGTGGATAAAGTTGTTTTGTTGTGGACGAGACCATCAATACCAGTGATTGTAGAGTCTGAAACATCGTAGGTTAATGATAACTTCTGATACTGTAAATATTCTGACCCCGAGTGGTGAAAAAACACTTATTACACGTGATGTGTCTTGCACATTAATTTTTGTGTAATCATTATATTCTGGAATGATGTCATCAGGATCATTTAAATTAAGTAAATTTAAATTAAGTTGATCAAAACTTAAACAATAAACCTTATCAAATTCAGTAAACCATTGATCCCTGAGGGTAAAGTGAGTGACATTAATGCTGTTCTCATACATCTTTATACGACATGAATAATTAAAAAGGAGCAGTCAGAATATTCCATGTCACTACAGTTTATATATAGCTGATTTGTATCTTATTCTTTATTTTAAATTTTTTATGTTTGACATACTTTTTTGTTTAATTATAGTTTTCTTTAATATTAGTATTTATTTTGTTTCCTCACTTACTTTATTTTTGCCATTTTTGTTTGACTATGTTTTTTTTATGTTTTTTTGTGTTTTTGTTTCCTGTCAGGAGTTAAAAACGAATGTTTTCTGAAGAAATTGATTAATATTTCTTAAAAAAAAACGGAATTTAAAAAATTTGATTTGGAAAACAGAATTTGGAAAAAAATTAAAAAAAGGCAAATGCATTTAAATGTATACAATGTTTTTAAAAATTGTTAATCGAATCGAAATCGCGATATCTGTCAGAAAAATTGCAAATAGGTTTTTTGTCAAAAATGTGCAGCCCAACTTAACGGTAGCATAACCAACTTAGCATCTGCATTGTTTCACCCCATGGAATTAAATTCAGAGGGTCCAGCTCTGATAGTGGGGTCTCCTAACCCTCTTCCCCTGGTCAGGGGTCTGCAACCTTTACTCTACAAGGAACCATTTAACCTCATCTCAGCTGGATTAAAGTCCTCCTGGAGCCTAAAAAAACTGTTCAGCCTGTGCACGCCTCTCTGCCTCCCGCATTGCCTTCTCTTCATCCCATATTTTTTTCTCTTCCTCCTGCTCTGATCTCCGTTGTGCAGCTTCCCTCTGCAGCCGCGCCTGCTCCTCAGCAGCAGCAACAGTCCATGTTCGCCAGGAGCTCTTTGATTCCTTCGGCCGTGATTTGGGCCTTGGTGCTGTTTTTTGTTTTTTTTCACCACTTGCTCTAAAGAATAATAATAATAATAATAATGCAAAATAAACAAACACGTCAGTCACACAGGGACATGTAACTTTGGATTTTTTTCTTCCTCATTTTTAAAACCCTTCATTTAAAAACTGCATTTTATGTGTATACGTGTGTTATCGTTGACTAATTTTTAAATTTGTGTGAAGATCTGAAACATTAAAGTAGAAAACATGCAAAAAATTAAGAAATCAGGAACTTTTCACACCACTGTATTTGAGAAACACACACACACACACACACACACACACACACACACACACACACACACACACACACACACACACACACACACACACACCTAATACAACAACTTATTTGTAAGCTAAAGCTAAAACCTTTTCTTTTTTTTTTTTTACCTGGCTGGCTTTTTGAAAGGCTTTCAACAGCATTGTCCTTTTCCTCATTTGCGGTCTCAGGAATCTTTGAAGTGGGACAATCAACGAGCCTGCTGTTCAAACTGCCCTGGACACATTGTGGGTTCACTGTGTGGCTTGACCACCAAAGCGCCTCGCAATCCTCAAGGTGTTCCCAGTCCAACCTCCCTCTGCCGCTCCGGTTGTAGTCACTGACCTCGTTTAACTTCTTGCGGAGGATTTTTTTCTTGCTGTTTCTTGACACGGTTAAAGCTCTTCTGCGACCTTTTCGTATAATGCCTCATCTTTTGCAGTCCCTGTTCTTTTGGCTGGAATGGCTAGCAGCTCCCGGATCTCAGCGACTTTTCAATCACTCATCTTTCTTGATGGCCGCAGATGAAGGATGGACTGACTGCTGTGATCAGCTGTTTCCTGTTTTTAAAACTCCCCAACTGTGGGTCACACAAGAGTGCACGTCATCGACACCTCCGCCCATCTCATGCAGAGGCCGGCACATTTACGTCTGGTGTTTACATAGCAATATCAATCAATCAATCAATCTTTATTTGTATAGCGCCAAATCATAACCAATGGTATCTCAAGGCACTTTACAGTAGAGCAGTCTTAGGGACGGACTCTTCATTTTATGGATACACACATATGCATATATACGTATATACACATACATATGTATCCCACACCCAACATGAATTCATCATGGCGGCAAGGAAAACCTTCTGTTAAGCAGCAGGAACCTTGTGTGGATCCCATTCCTATGATGAACAGCCATCCACGTTATGCTGTGTTGGGTGTGTGCAGAGAAAAGGGTGGAGACAGAGCCGCTGAGTCTCTGTAACTCCACACTGAGGATCCCACGGACCTGCAAGACAAAAGCCAGAAGGAGTACAGGAGCAAACACACAAGGGAAGAAGCAGACATAGAGGGAGTGTTAGAGAGAGGAATGGGACCCTCTCCGGTCCCTCTCTAACCTAAATGACCTCTCTCTTAATGCCCTCTCCAACCTCTCTCCAACCGAGCATGCCAGACACCCCCCCCCCCCCCCCCCCCCGGCAGTCTATGCCTATTGCATCTTAATTATGAGCTATGAGCTGGTTCCTAACTAAAAGCTTTATCAAAGAGGAATGTTTTGAGCCTAACCTTAAAGGTAGAGAGGGTGTCTGCCCCCCGAATTGCAGATGCAATAGAGGCTGAAAAAAGTGTACCCTCGGAGGCGTCATATTGGCGGCCTGTTTTGGGCCGCCTGTGTAAACATGCCAACCGGGCCGGAAAAAGGCCGGCCTATTGGTGACCCATTGCCCAGTGTAAAAACGGCTACTGAAGCGGGTAAACGGCTATGAGAAGCAAGGGGGTCAAATGTGTTCTTGCCTCTTTGCATTCACAAAATTGTGTTACATTTGTTAGTATTAATCAGTTTAAGTTTTTAGTTAGTGGTTAACCATGAGCATCCCAAGTTCTGACAGCTGATCCTCTGGTCCAGAGGTTAACAAAGCAGATGTGTGGTTATTCTCTCTCATTGGTGCAGGATCAACTCACAGTGGCAGCGACTCAAATGTCCCTTTATTTTAATGAGAGTTTATACACGACATCAACGAGGGATGCTTGGCACCCTGGTCCTCTTTCATGTAAATAACATTCAAATCCCTTCATTTGATCAGAGACATGTGCTAATGTCCATCCCTGCCACTGAGCTGTGGAGGCAGTGATGCTTTGGTCAATGTTCTGCTGGTAACCTTTAGTTCCTGATGTCCATGTGGATGTTCTATTGAAATTGATCTCCTACTGAAGTCTATTGTTATGTCTGATTCATCTTTAACAGCCACTGTTCTTTCTAGGGAACACATTTAGAAACAAATGTTTGTTTGGTTCCTTCTCTGTGTTTAATCTCTAACTGTTCTACAGGACTCTGGAAGCCAGAACAAAGTGACACCTCAAGGCTCTCAGGACAAAGATGCTCAGCCAAAACAGAGAAACAAATCTAAGAGAAAAACTTCAGCCACAGAGCAAAGCGTTCAACAGCAGAGCCGAGCAGGAGTTAAAGCTAAACCACATACATGTGACCAGTGTGGAAAGGCCTATACCAGGAAATCATGCCTCACGAGACATCAACTAATTCATTCAGGAGAAAAACCGTTCAGCTGTGATGACTGTGGTCAAGCTTTTGCTCTTAAACGGAACCTGAAAAACCATCAGCTTGTTCACAGTGGAGAGAAACCACACACGTGTGATGAATGTGGAAAGAGTTTTAGACGATCTAGAGAAGTCAGTCAACATGTACTCATTCATCGTGGAATCAAAGCTCACAGATGTGGTCAGTGCGGAAAGGCTTTTATACGAAGAACAGATGTAATGATTCACATGAAGATTCACACCAGAACAGAGTTGTATCGCTGTGACCACTGTGGGAAATCATATAAACGGAAACAAAACCTCACCCTTCACCTAAGATCTCACACTGGACATGAAGTGTGTCCCTGTGACCAGTGTGGCAAAGTTTTTACAACATATCAACAGTTTAAACATCACCAAAGCAGCCACTCATCAGAAAGACCTCATAAATGTGACACATGTGGAAAATCTTACAAGAGGAAATCTTACCGTAATCTCCACCAACGTATGTTTTGTAAAAAGAATTCTTTCAGATGTGATGAGTGTGGGAAGACTTTCAGAACTTCATCTGTTCTCCACTCACATCTCTGTGTGGATGGAGACATGGAGCAGGAATCATCTTCAGATCCCAGCGACACACGGATGGTGACGACACCTTCTGGTTCCAGTGTTGGACTGAAGAACCCAGAGATCAGGATTCACACATAAACCTGCTGTCAGCTGGAAAATGGACACCAACAGTTCAGGAAGTTGTTGATCTTTAAATGTCTGATCTGAAAGAAAAGATCAATACAATGATCAGTTGGAAAGAAAGCAGGAAGAAGTTTCCCTTTTGTTCAGTTTCTATACAGGATATACATTCTATAGCTTCTGTATTTATACATGATGTATATGAAGAATGATTCACATTATTATTATTATACACTAATGACAGATTCTATATCAGGGCTGTCAAACTCATTTTAGTTGAGGGTTTAAATACGGACCAGTTTGGGGTCCAAAGGGCTGCAGATCATAGGAAAACCAGCCTTAGTTTGTACTTCACCAATAAATGAAATGTAAAGTATGTAAAGCAACAACAATACAATAAGTGACAGATATCAGTCCCTGTAGGATCTTAGTGAACAACTTTGCTTTAATTTGGAAAATGTGGAATCATTTGGGAAAAACTGCAGGGAAAAAAAAAAAAAAAAGAAGAGTTCCTGCAAGAATTTCAGTTTAAAATGATTCCCATCATGTGATGTCAACATGGGAAAACTGTGAGCTCTGCTAATATTGTGGATTCACTTAAAATTATTATTATTCTTTTTAGAGGGACTGAGATATCTACAACTGAATCAATTTATAATTTCCACAATAGTTCATGTTTTCTGTCATTTTTACTTTTTCCTGCAGACTGAATTAGATGCTTTAATTGGCTGGATTTGGCCCCTGGGTCTCGAGTTTGATACACATTCTATATGAAAAGCAGTCTATGATGTACATAGAGGAGGTGAATGATTATTGTATACAGTCTATAAAAAAACTAGTGACATTCTAATAGATGTAATAATCAGATTCTAACTTCTAGATGAATATAAATGCTGTTAATGCAGATCATCTTCATCCATGTACCTTTGAATCTGTTTCTTTTCTTTGTCTTTATAAAGGTAATAATATTTGTAATGAGTCTTAAATGAGTATCTACAACGTCACATAATAATATTTTCTTGATTTTAGATGTGATTTGTTTCATGTAAAGTATATTTTACAGTTGAAATGAATGTAATCAAATGGTTCCTGACAGTGAAACTGCCTAAATCCTGTGAATGGATCATACAGTGTGCTGAATGAATATCAGGGGAAGGGGAGCCCAAAGTGTCCAAACACTCCCATTTTATCACCATATTTACATTTCTATCAACTCTGTGATTAGAGCTCATAGATTTATTCTAAGTGATATTTGTAACTCTGAAATGTTGTTAAATCTGTTCTTTAGCCTGTCCAGCCTTTCTTTAGAGTTTAGTATTTTCCTGTAAACTCATGATAAAGTTCTTCTTAAATCTAACTTTTGATGTAAAGTTTGAATCAATGTAAATGTAAAGATATCAAATGTCCAGTGAAGCTTTGTTTCTTTGATTAAAGACGTGTTATTGTCTGTGCTGGATTTCTATGAACATAGAAACTTATCAGAGAGAGGGAGAGCTTTTCATTGGATAGCACATCATCCTCCATCAAACACATGGTTCCATGAGAAGAACATGGAGCAGAGATTCCACTAAGAACAGGAAGTGAAGGTTCCTCTGTAAACTGAGTGTTTAGTGAAGCTGAAGGAGTTTAATATAGACTTTTTAGAGTAACCGCTGCTTTCACACCCAGTCACAATGTTTTTTCAACAAATTTTGACAAAGAGTCAAACAAGAGCAGAATTATTTAATTTGAGTTTGTTCCATCATTAATAAGGCTTTTCATTTAAATGTAGTGTTGTATTAACATCTGAGACAATGAAATACTTCCTGTTTTGGTTCTAGAAGAGTATGAATTATTCTCAATGAACAGCACTGATTAAAAGGGGGCGGAGTCTCCCTGTATGTGGACTCAGAGTGGAGGTGTGTCCAGGTTAAGCACATGTCTTCGTGTGGAAATGAATATAATATAAAGTTGTATATACAGAACACCAGGGTGGTGAAATATATATTAACATGAAAAATTGGAGCAGTGTAAGAGTAACACTAAAAATGACGGATCGTTGTAAATCATCAAAAACAGAACATCAGATTAGCCTAATTCTTTTATAAAGACTAATGATGCAGTGAAATGACTCCTGAATGTAGCAGGTATTTGGTGAATGTAGGATAAGACCTCACTAAGGACATTGTTGAGCCAAGAATTCCAAAAAACTTGATGGTGATGTAGTGATGAGGGCACACTGTGGAATGTCAAGTTGTTTTTCTTGAGGCTGGTTCGAATCCCAGCTCAGCTTTATAATTTTACAAACTTTTACTTTCACACTATTATCAAAGTAATGTCGTCGTCTTCTGAAAAAAACAACAGGTTTTTGGGTCTTATTTAAATAATAATAATAGACTCCTCAGTGGTAATAAATGTAGTCTATGTGAACCTGTACTGTATATTTTCATGTGAAGTCATCTAGTGACATAAATTGAAATAGTCTTTTATACATTTACTTTAATATATATCAAATCTCTTGTCATTACATACAAATTATCAACAAAAAAAAAAAAATTCTTACTTTACCCTGACTTTATAAACAGTCATTGGCCATATTATGTTAAGTCAGATGAGATATATAAATTACTTGTACATACAATTATAACTGTATGTCTTTTTTGTTCCCTATAAGTTATATTTAACTATAATGATCATCTTTTTTCTCAAATAATTGCAAACTGAGAAAATAAAAGCAAATATTTACTTAAATTAAATATACATGTATCTTGAGTTACTTTAATTGTAACTAGTAATATATTACCACTTTTCACTTTTGTAATAAGTTCCACTAGTGAGTTACTTCAAAAAGGAATATATTACAATAACAACTAGTTATTCCCAACACTGCACACAGTATGCAATACTAAAACAGTACTTACAGTACTTTCCTGAGACATTGTCAGAAGACATATGCCCAAGGATTAAATGTTTTATTATTAGAGTTTTGTTTTTTTTTTTTTTTTAAGTATTATTGTCTATAATAAAGGTATGATAAGGTGTAGCATTGTGTCATCCCATGCTGTCCACTGACAAACACACACTAAATAATCAGTTTAATGGGTCAACCTACAAATGCAGTTACACTGTATTTCAGTTCATCACTGTATCAGTTTATTAATAACATTGTAGTGCTCAGGAGCACTGTATTAATATTTTGACAAATTACAACATGTATTTTTAGGTTTATCCTCACATTTCTCCAGGAAGTTATCTTTGAGAATTTCATCCAATCATTATTCACGTTTTGTTTTTACAAAATGTGCATAAAACTCCATATCCAAGAAGTCTCAATTAACATGTACAAGTTCTACTAGATTCTTGCGCCCTCCAGTGCATTATGGGTAGGCCTGTCACTATAAAATTTTTTTTGATAGACTATATATTGCTTAAGAAAAGTAATGCGATAAATGATAATAGTACAATAAAGAAAAGAAACGCTTTTCACTGTAATTCACCAATTATTTCATGAGTGAAATTAAATCAAATAACACAATAGATGACTCAAAAAACAACAAGACAATAGATATAGCATGTTTTGACACAAATTATTACAGCTTTTAATTGTATTCAGCATTGGGAGGTACAAGTTGATTTCATGCATATTTTGGGGGTCCTTGAATAAAAAGTTTGAGAGCCACTCCCATGAAGCAACGTTTGATTAGTTCATTTCATTAAAAGGCCTGCGCTGATAGAATAGAATTAAGTAATATTAAAGTGAATTCATCGTGTTGCAAAGAAAATAGCAAAAATCTCTCCACTTTTGCTAAATGTACAGTTGGCAAATATTGAGCCCTAATATATGTTGTTTTATCCATGACCTAATTTTGGGCCATTTGGCTTCTGAGATAAAATTGAGATTTTACTTTTTTGCCAAATCACTCAGCCTTACGTCATTGTGTTCGCTCGTGTAACCTATGAATGTTGAAAATAACGTAGGGGAAGCATACCAGTGCAGCATATATAACTACCAAATACATAAAAAAAAAAAAAAGGAGTCTATAATCTAAATTATATAGCGTGCATTCTTGTTTAAAACTGTTAGTCGCAGCATCATCCACCAAACGACTGTTCTTGCAACGTAACAAGAAGTTTCTTCGAGTCGTTGGGACTTTGGTGAGTTGGATAGACTTCTGTTATGTCATGTGTGTATTTCCCCTAAAACATGTCATAATAATTATCATTATTATTACTATCATCTTCACCACTTAATGACAATATCATAAAAAAAAACAAAACTATATTTTTCCCATAACTTCTGAATCATTAAGGTATTTGATTACCCTTTTCAATTTAACTTTATTCAAGACATTACTCACATTAATCTCATCCCCTGATGGTGTATTTTCTGCAGCATAATTTGTCTTTGTCTTGAATATCTACTACATCTTAGGAGAACATGCTCCACAGTCTGTTACAATGCTCACACAATCCTGTATCATACTTTTTGATGAGACGTAAAGTTTTATTCAGCCATCAGTGTTTGGTGGAAAACATGATTAATTTTTTATCAAACACAGCAGAATAAAAGTCCGTCTATTGGTAGCTCTGTGTTGTGAGATTAAAACATGAAGCTCTAGTCCTAGTTTCCCCGTAAATATCCAAATATCACCCAAACAGAACCAGTATTCATTTTCAAACTGAAAAACGCTCTGTTTGCTTTTTCCGTTGTCCTGTTTCTGGTTTTAGATTAATAAAACAAAATAAAATTAATTTGGTTTTGAAACAAAGGGTACACGAATTGTTGTAGTCCTTACATTTCTTATTTTAACTGCTTACGTACATGGTTGTGTTGTTAGATTTTGATTAAGTTTAAATTAGATGTTCTGAAAATGTTTAACCTTGTCCTGAAAGTGGCAGCTAACAAGTTGACAAATATATTTTATGAATAGAATTATTGCGTATGAAGACAGTTTAATATAGTACGTTAAAAAATAAACCATGAATAATACATATTTACACAACCTCAACCTTAACTGTATGTGGTCACAGCAGAAGTGAACTGTATAAAGTGTAAGTTTTATTTATTTATTCTGAAGTGAAATATTTTTGTTTTTCTTACAGTCTTATTTTGTTGCTTTGTCTTTTATTCAGGTACTCCATTCTCAATCGATCTGAGAAACACCCTCGGAACCCTGGGTAATCGCTGAGAAATCTGGCCGCATACTTGGAGCCCACTGCACGTGTATGTCTGGCCTCATAAAGACCTGTACTCATGTTGCTGCATTATTGTTTTTTATTGAAGAAACAGTGAAGTTGAGGGACTTAAAGACAGTGACTCAAGAAAAGACATATTGGCCATACCTGTCAAGTATCCCGTTTTGGCTGGGAAACTCCCGTATTTTACCCCTCTTTCCTGCCATCTTCCCGTATCAGTATTTGCCCGTAAATATCCTGTATTTTAATGTTATAATAATTCAAAGATGCCTTACTAAACTGAACGCCGTCACGAGCCTCGAAAAAAACAAAGAACTGGTGTAAATACGTTGTAAAATATAACATAGAGTTTATCTTTATAAAGACCATCAGGATGTGACACAGTTACACGTTCTGTTAGATTAATAACTGATATTTTAACGTCAACCACAGCAGAAGGAACCACGTAAGTCACCATGAAAAATCATCCAATCACAAGCTCCACAAATATACACTGTTTATAAAGTGTTAAATAATGTAAAGTCTGTAATAAATGTGTCTAATAAGTCATTAGTGAATACCAGAGAACCACATGAGTATGAGAAATTATAAGAAAATATATAATGAAATAAAATGTTAATGTTTAACTTAAAGACAAGCAATGTGAAATTAACAGTAAATATACAACATGTTGACTTGTATATAAACTGTAAGTATATTAAATAAACACGTGATTCATATACACATTTATGTTTTTATTTAAGCTGTTTTATAATTTAGGAATTAGGGCTGGGTGATATATCGAGATTCAAGATGTATCGAGTTTTCTACTTTGGCGATATAGAAAACTATAATATTTCATATATCATATGAAACAAAATACTAGTTTTAAGAGTCGCTGCTTTTACTTTTCAGAACAACATGTAAAGCTCAGTTTGATGGTTAATGAGTGTCACATATTGATCAGCTGTTTATTAATAAATGTCTCTGTGTAACATTTTACATCAGCAAATTTAACCCAGAATAGTTTTTCTGATCAGACTTTATTTAATAAAATTATCTAGATTTATATCATTTATCACCATTATGAGAAAATATATTGAGATATGAGTTTTGGTTCATATCACCAGCCCTAGTAGGAATGTTCACAGCATTTCAATGTTAATAAAGGTCGACCTATGAGATTATAATCACATAATTATATTTAGTAAGTGGTTGATAAGTGGGTATTTTAGATTTATTGTACACTTGTCTTAAAAAATAAGGGATTCTGGAGCTTTTCTGGGCAGGTGGGACGTCTGGTCAAAACTTGACCGGTATGATATTGGTTATTAACTACTGTGCAGTCAAAGGTGGAATACTTCACTGTAACAAAGAGATCTCAAGTAAAAGAGTTGGCAAGATGAAATGTGCTGCTCATGGACAGTCAGTTGAGGAACAAAGCGCTAGTGATTTGTGTATTGTTACAGTTGGGAAAACACAACAGCCAACCAGTGATGAATTGCCATCATTATTCTCTTATTATTAACTCTTAGTGCGACTGGTTGAGCCTTATTCTGACAGTTTAGTCCCCAAAGTGATTGGAGAAAATGTTCCTCCTGTGTTGAGTGAACTGCGAAACGATGAAGCAGTTCACATGGACTATAGTGATATATTATCCATGTGCAAAGATGTTGAAATTTCAGTATCAGAAGAACAAGCAAAGGCAGTTGAAGCCGCTACAAGGGATCAAGCTTCTTCTAAACTGTGGTTTCAATTTCCTGCAGCATCTAAAATGAAAACTACATGTTGCACTGAGCCAACACAACCAGCTCAGAGCTTCATCAAAAGTGTGTGCTATCCTGAGTCATACAAATTCACATCAAAAGCCACTACCTGGGGATGTAATCATGAGAAATTTGCATGTGATATGTTTATAGATGTACATAAAAAATGTCACGAAAATGTTAAAGTACGTGACACAGGTTTCTTTATAAATCCAAGTGTGCCATTCTTGGGTGCTTCTCCCGATGGCCTTGTTTTTTGTGATTGTTGTGGTGTCAGTGTAATTGAAGTGAAATGTCCATTCTGTGTGAAAAGTGACAAGGTAGACTGTGAGTCATATTTGGAGGACAGTGAAGGGAAAACATCAGTATTTCTACCAGGTTCAAACTCAACTTGGGGTGTGCAAGTTGGAATCTGCCTATTTTGTTGTTTGGACTGAAAAAGATTTGCATGTTGAGCAAATTGTATTTGATGAAGCATTCTGGGACATTATGTGCCAGAAAAGCAAGCTCATTTCAAATAAAAATATACTTTAGTCAAAATCTATAAATGATGGGCAAAGACCAATCTTATCAATGGTACAATAGCCATCACTATCTTTGCACATCAAGAAGTCAATTAGCAATATCCCCCCAAAATAGTATATTTCTGGTGCACGCTACCAATCACACGCTCTACATGAATCCTGACGTGGGCATTTTTACTTGTAGTTTCTAAATCAACATGAGCGAATTGAGAATTTCCATTGCATTGACATGGTTTTTTGCAAATGCTCTCTTTCTGGTCATATGATAAGTGGCTTCATACGAGTGAACATGACATCAATAACATCAGTGACTATCAGTGAAGTGCCGTCAGGGTAGGCAAGGTAGGCAGTGCCTACCCAAGGGTGAATTGATATTTTGATTATTTGTTTTAATTATAATTATAAATTATTTATTTTTCCATTTTCAATAGCCTACAGTACCTTTAAGTTTGAAAGTGTCAGCATTTTGTGCATTTCATAGCCCAAATGACTAAACAGCGCTATTTCCTGGAACAGCTGCACAGTCTCACTCCGCTGTAAGGCAGAGGGAGGCCACGCCCCCTCCCAAAGGCACGTTGCTGCTCTGCCTCCGTTTCCATTGCGTGTTTTTACGTGTTTGCGCATGCACAGTCAGGTCCCCAAGATGAAAACCATTTACGTCCAAAGGCAGCGTAGAGAGCTGCCTTTAGACGTAACCACCCTATGCTAAATGCTATACGTAAGTTCACAGTACATTAGTGAATTGATGCCATGTGACCGCTGCTGCTACGTTCTCTAGCTAGTGGGCGGGATAACACTACAGTCATGATGACAGCGCTAGAGATGATAGAGAAACTTTTTTTTGAGGAAAAACGACAGTTTTTAAAATATGGAGACCAACACCTGAGCTACCAGAGCTTCAGCAAAGGTAAGGTCAGAACATTGTTTGTATTTTCTACAGTGAATGGAACAAAAGGAAGGATTGACTTTGTGGATGCTCCTCACTGAGGCTGTTCTGAGTTGTTGTTGTCATTTTCTCCATGTTTCTGTGTTTCCAACATAAACAACAGATGTGTTGCCATGTCATGAGATATATCTTGTTGGAGAGTATGGAGGCTATATTAAATAATTGTTTATGTTTCTTTAATGGTGTTTATGATGTTGATTTTGTTAGAGGCTAAATGCTTGTTCATGTGGATCTTGTTGGGTTTTTTCTTTCTTATTATGAATTTTATATTTTGATAAGCGTATTGAGATGACTTTTTTGAAATTGCTTTCTACAAATAAAGTTGATTTGAATTGAATTAACACTTGCCAGCAGAAACATATGAAATTGTCTTTGGTGGTCTCGATTTGCAACGTGCCTACCCAACCCTAGTGGTCACGACACGTCACTGGTAACTATCCTAGAAGCAGTGGATACTTATAAGTTAAATGCATATGACAGGAAGGTTGTGGAAACATTAAGCCGAAGGCGCATCAGTGTCAGCATCAACTGCTTAAACTTCTTCACAGGGAGGTGGGGTCTAAGGAATGTGAAGAGAACCAACAGTATTTGGTATGTCGATAGGCCAGTGAAAAATAAAACCTTTTCATTCTTATTAACAAATGCACTTTGGTCGTAGGAAAATTCTGGTCACTGTGAGGAACAAGCCTCTCCAGAGTGCATGCATGGCTTTGAAACAGTCATTTTTTTCCATGGCATCAAACGCTCCATGTCGAATTCGTCAGAGAGGACGCTGACAACTATGGTGGCCCCAGGAGGGAATTCTTTAGGTAGGCGATTGTGCATTAATAAAACAATGTCTATTGTTGTTTTTTAATAGAATAGTGATTTACATTTGTTGATGTCAATGATTATTGATTTCCTCCTTTGGGGTCTTTGAGGGTAGGCCAGGAGACCTCATGTTTTCAAATGACCGGCAGGCCTTAGCAGGAAATACATTTTTCACTGCAGGGAAATTGACTGCCTGGTCAATCAGCCATAAAGTACCAGGGCCACGAAGCCTAAACCGCCTGGCTTACCTGTTGGTTGTTGGCCAAAATCCTGACCTTGCAGGAATTGATTTAAATACATTTGATGCAGAAATAAAAGGCAACATTGAACAGGTAAATTAATTATTTACAAAAAACAATGAAGCATTATTCAAACACATTTACATTTATTTGTTCTCGCTGATTGGTTGTACTTCAAAGGAGGAACTCGAGAGGCTGAAAGCCCCCTCCCCCTTAATGGAGTGGGTGGCCAATTGTGGCATTCCACAAATCTATGGTGCCCACCTTGAAAAACTCAGGGCCATAAAAGAGCAAATTCTGAAGTACTATCTCCACCATTGGTAATAATATTGGAAAACACATTTCTGTACACAAATAATATACTTTATTTCAAATTAATTTCACATCTGACATAAATATTAAAGTGACAGTGTTTCAAGTATGGCCCAGCAATTCATGGAAGGCATGAACTCCTGTGGACAATTCGAAGAACTGGTAAAGACCTTTTGGCAACAGTTTCTCCCATTGTTCACAAAAAGAGAGGATAGTCTGACGTGAATAATGGAGGTGGAGGTGGAGTCCAACCAGGAGCAACAACAGAGAGGCAGAGATGGACACCATTTTCTTCTGGGAGTGATGGCTGACAACCATTTATGGTATTGGAACAAATTGATCTTTGTATTTCTACAACCAGGAAGAGAATCAACTCCCCTACTATTCAACATGCAGTCTCACCCTTTTCCTGCTAAAAGGCCATCAACGGCTGTAGGGGCTTTGGTAAGGTGTAGTGGAGTTGCTGTAATTAATGACTGTGTTCTGTTTTTTTGTTTTAACCCCTTACCACACTGACCCTTTTTCACTAAAACAACAAAAATGCAAATGTATTCTATTTTTTCCTCATTTCTTTTGAAGTGTTTCATAGTGGAAAATGAAAGGACAGTAATGTTAGAGTAGAAGAGTTGATTTCCTGTTAATATTGCTTTTGATATTTGAACAAATGATGAATAAACCAAACATATAGTCATTAAACAATACTTGCATTTACCTTTTGTTACTTGTTTTATACTTTACAACTAAGATTTAGACATTTTGGATATGGAGTTTTATGCACTTTTTGTAAAAACAAAACGTGAATAATGATTGGATGAAATTCTCAAAGATAACTTCCTGGAGAAATGTGAGGATAAACCTAAAAATACATGTTGTAATTTGTCAAAATATTAATACAGTGCTCCTGAGCACTACAATGTTATTAATAAACTGATACAGTGATGAACTGAAATACAGTGTAACTGCATTTGTAGGTTGACCCATTAAACTGATTATTTAGTGTGTGTTTTTGTCAGTGGACAGCATGGGATGACACATTGCTACACCTTACCATACCTTTATTATAGACAATAATACTTAAAAAAAAACAAAACTCTAACTAATAATAAAACATTTTATCCTTGGGCATATGTTTTCTGACAATGTCTCAGGAAAGTACTGTAAGTACTGTTTTAGTATTGCATACTGTGTGTGCAGTGTTGGGAATAACTTGTTGTTATTGTAATATATTACAGTAATATATTCCTTTTTGAAGTAACTCACTAGTGTAACTTATTACAAAAGTGAAAAGTGGTAATATATTACTAGTTACAATTAAAGTAACTCAAGTTACATGTATATTTAATTTAAGTAAATATTTGCTTTTATTTTCTCACTGTTTGCAATTATTTGAGAAAAAAGATGATCATTATAGTTAAATATAACTTATAGGGAACAAAAAAACATACAGTTATAATTGTATGTACAAGTAATTTATATATCTCATCTGACTTAACATAATATGGCCACTGACTGTTTATAAAGTCAGGGTAAAGTAAGAAATTATATATCTTAAAGTAAACGTATAAAAGGCTATTTCGATTTATGTCACTAGATGGAAGCACATGACTTCACATGAATATATACAGTCTATGATTCACATAGACTACATTTATTACCACTGAGGAGTCTATTATTATTATTTAAATAAGACGACGACATTACTTTGATAATAGAGTGTGAACGTAAAAGTTTGTAAAATATAATTATTATAAAGCTGAGCTGGGATTCGAACCAGCCTCAAGAAAAACAACTTGACATTCCACAGTGTGCCCTCATCACTACATCACCAAATCAGATTCGGTAGTTTTTGGTTGGATAAGTAAGATGAGATATTAACATGGCTATATAAAGTATTTCTACATTTGTTTAAATATAATAAAATAGAATTTAATTTAATGGACAGATAATTTGGTAAATGTCTTTAAATGTAGCTTGAGACTACATTTCTATAGTGTTGAGGGTCTGTGGATCAGTGATCATTCTGATCAGTGATCATTTTGATCAGTGATCATTCTAAATGGACTGTTTTTGGAAGGTGGAGCTTGTGGAATTTATTACCATATTTGGTTGACTCATTGAAATCAACTTACACAACGTGCACTTTTTACGTTTGAACGCATCAAAATCAAATTAATGAGCGTATTACACGCGCGTAATTTGTGACATGACGCACGTCTTTTACGTGTGGACGCGTTGCATTGCGAGTTTAATTGCATGCTTTTTACGTGTCAACGCGTCAAAATCAACGCAATCTTTGGCCCTTTTGGTTTGTCATGCGCGTGCGCGTGCAGAATGGCACCGCACGCGTGCAAACAGTGATCTAACTATGCACTATTACAGTTTTTATGAGCTTGGGTTTTTGGCACTAAATTGACGCCATAGAGAAGCTCTGTTTATCACACGTGACCTGTGACATAAGGAATATTAGCGCATGAACAGATTGATATTGCATAGCTTATTTTATCATCCACATTTCGAGAGTTTAACTATTATTATTTATTTAATCATTTTCAGCAATTCAGTGCAGGTAAGGGTTGCTTAAAAATATAGAATTATTCCAACATGAGCGGACAAGTAACAAATTACATTTACTCTCATTACTGTAATTGAGTAGCTTTTTGTGTATTTCTACTTTTTTAGGTTCTTTTTAAAATCTGTAATTTTACTTTTACTTAAGTACATTTAGTTTCTAGTAACAGTACTTCACTACGTTGGAAATAGATTTCGTTAAAGTGTAAAATAAATCCCTCACGGACAGGAGTCTGCTCCATAGATATAATATACTGTGGTGTAATTGTTTTACATTTGTGCTATAGAACGTATCCTAGAGCTGTTGTTAGGATCAGCTAATAGAATGTGTATATGTCTATGGCCTGCTCTGTTGATTCACGTGACATCACTCACGTTGCTGCATCGCGACAAAACGAGAGCGAATAATTCAGATAGAGAGCAGGAAGTGAAGCTTGAGAATCTGCCGTCTGAAATCATCAAAATGTCCATGTTTTGTGTAGTTTACGGATGCTCCAATCGTTCTAACTGAGAAAAGGGAAAGAGATTTTATAGAGTAGTAGTAGTCTGCAGCAGTCACCTGGTCAGAGGTATGTTAGCTTAACGAGCTAACTTTGTTTTTGTGGCTGTTTATATAGCATTAGGTTGTCATTAAATGCCCATTCACTATTATTTACCTTCTTTCTTTCACCCCTGCTGCACACTGTGCACATAAAGCTGAACACCCTAATGCTATTTCACTACATGTCATAAAGTACTATTCAGTAGTAGTATACTGTATATGTGTAGCAGCACTAGGGTGTCTGCAGACAAAATCCACCACCAGAGCAGGTATGATTTCAGCTGCATGGTAATGGTTATGATCGGCAGCCCTTCTCATGCTGCTTTTCTTTCCTTCATTAGTGCCCGTGCTCGCTCTCTGCGGTGCTGATGTGCACTCGCCTTCCGTGTGTGACAGCTTTTGACAACTCTGTGTTACCGCTGTGTACGCCTCTCCTTCAGTGCGTGTGACATCACCTGAAAGGTAAGCTTACAGTGGAATGTGTTTTTAGACCCCACCCCTTTCTGGGCTGTTTGAGTGTGTAGCTGTGGCCTTCAGCCTCTGACAGGTACACACACCCCATGTCTGCTTCTGCTGTCATTAATTTAAATATCATTTTTAAATACAGGTTTGTGTGACGGGGTTGTTTATTGGAGTGAGTTTGAGACCACTGCTGCTTTGCTTTGCTGCACTGAATATCTGTGGAACTGTGCGTGAGTCCATCCGCCCTCTTTGTTTCCCCGTGCTGGGGGACTGGACTTCCCCGTGACTCATTCCGACGTGTACCTAACTTTTGTTTTATAAAGACTGTTTTTAAAATATATTTTTGTAATAAACATGTTCAACTGGGAACACGTCTGAAGCTCCTTTAATCAACGGGCCTGAGTGCCTTAGGTGATACATTTATTATTAAGTACTCTTTTCTTTTAAATATTACTATTTCCTTGGGTGAAACTCCCAAGGTGGCGTTGTCACTAATAACAATCTCCACATTTTACCATATATGTGTGTGACAAATAAACCTCAGGTATCATTGACTGTGAGGCTAACGTCGTCTTTAAGATGTTTAGCATGTTTGTTTACATTATAGCCATTACTGCTGACCCACCCACTCAGAAGTACACAGATTCTGGTGGGTGGGGGGTTGTGTGCAACTCAGAACGGAGTGTTTTTGTGCCCCCAAAGTTTTCTTAATGCCCCCCCATTTAATACTGCCTGGTCTCCTGTGCGCCTCGTCCTCCAGCAGTGCCTGATAAGCCACTGTGCGTTTTTACGTATTGTGTGTGTTTCTATTTAAAACAGCTACAGGTGTTGTAGCCAATTGATCAGCAGTTTTGTACAATGACCATGTGATTTTAATAGAATTATTATAAAACTGTATTTGTAGGCGCGTACACGTCACCCTGGGGCGTCAGTATCATTTTTTCCTCCTTCGGCCCATTCCATCTAGAATGTTTTATAGACTTTAAATAACATACTGTACAAATTATAGTAATTAAAAAAGAACCTAGTTTGATCTTTATACACGTCTTTTTATTGCATGGGAAAAATGTCGCCCCCCTCCCCCCGAAAAAAAAAAAAAGCAACTAAGGTAAACTAACGTTTATTCTGAGTACATTTTAAGTGACCTACTTTTTACTTTTACTCGAGTAGATTTTTACTTTAAGTAAAATTTAATCAAAGTAACAGTACTTTTACTTGAGTAGATTTTTATGTACTTTCAGAATCAGAAACCTTTTATTGTCATTGTTAAGGCTGTTTTATGCTTTATGCATCATCGTGCTGTGCGGAAACGAGACGCACGTTATCCGCTTGAAACAACGCATGTGGAAAACTGCAGGGGGCAGTGTAGTACAAACACACGCCTACCACGGTACAAAGGTACAGTAGAAGAAGTAGCTGATGTTTTCAACATGGCGTCTGCTAGGCTGCGTCTACTTCTCCTTGAGGAAGAGGAAATTTGTATACGTTTGTTACTACTTTTGAGACGGAAAAGTTAAGTACACTTCAAATATTTTCGGATGTCAGCCTTCAGATTTGATGATTTGCTGCATCGCATTCGACCTTTCATCAAACATTCAGGTACTCACGGTTGCCCTATAAAACCACGAGAGACTTGCTGTAACACTTTGTGTCCTGGCCTCGGGAAACAACCAGCAAAGTGTGGCACAGAGCTACATGATGGGACCCACTACCGTTTCCTTCACTGTGACGGAGGTTTGTGAAGCAATATGGGGGGCGTTGTGCAGTGAATTTCTTGCACTTCCAAATACAGCCAAGTGGTCAGAATTTTGGCGTGTGTGGAATTTCCCTAATTGTTTGGGGTGTATTGATGGGAAGCATGTTGTCATGAAAGCACCGCAGGGAGTGACTATTTCAACTCCAAAGGAACACATTCCCTTGCTGCACGGGAACTTGGACATACCACCTCCTGCCAACCTTCCAGGAACTGCAGTCCCTGTACCACACGTGTTCCTGGCTGATGCTGCATTTCTTCTTCAACAAAACATTATGCGGCCATTTCCAGGTGTACTATATATTGGTGATCATGTTAAAAACCTTTTTGTATTTATTTTTTCCATCCTCTTTCTATCTATACTGCGTATAACCTCAACATTGGCAAAACATTCTGTTTATCTATAGTAATCGAAAATTTATATAGGTATATATTCAGTTTTTTGTTTTTATTGTACAATTTTCTTTCTTGCAACATATTTTTCCCTCTTTCAATCTGTACTGTGTACAGGCCCATATATATATATATATATATATATATATATATATGTATTCCTGGATAAATAAGGGACAAACCTCACCGATCTACAACTACACAGCAAATTCATAAGTGTTAAATGTTTTGGTGTTAGCAGACTTTGTATAAAAGCAGAGTTAATTTTACTCTAATAGAGTCACATTATTTTTATGTAACTCTGCGGTGTATAATATTAGTAGTTAAAACAGAGTGTTTCTATATCAAATCTGGAGGTGTTACAATGGAAACAATAACTCTTGACTTTTTAACTCTAAACTCCCACAGTGGCTATAACACTAAGAGTAAATTCACTGACTCCGCCCCCAGCATCACAGGCTCTTACCAAAGCGAACATTCAGAACAATTTGCTTTCCACAGACTGAGGTGTTTTCCACGCTTGGTTAGTCATTTTAATCTGAGATGTTTTTATTTGTCATTATTATTTTGGGCTGAGATCAACCTGTGTGATAGGCATTAGCCACATTGCTTGGTGATACGTAAATCTGGTTTAGCACGCCGAAGTTCATTGTTTGTGGGCAAAATTATAGTTTTAAAAAAACCGTGCAAATGAACATTCACATTTTTGGCTAACTTCTAAACCCTCGTTTATCGTTCTAAAAATAACGCCCAATAGGCGAAATCCGCAAAGGAGTCATCTTTATTTTTACTATTTTTATACATGTTTTAAGGCTGTAAAACCACATTTTTCTCTTGTTTAATGTCAGGGACCGAGGGTCAAAGTAGGAAATACCCCACAAAGGCTTTTATTTAGCCAAAAAATAGTCAAAAATGAACAAATAAATGAGGCCAAAGTAACCAAATGTTAACAGAAGGAACAAACTGAACTCCAACTGAACATGACACAACCCAACAGACCTACCAAATGACACATGGGGAACATTTAAGCTAGCTGATCAGACCAAACATGAAGGGGGTGACTAGACTGACACATTACAGACATAACTAGATAAATAAATTGGTAAGCAAATTAGCTAAATCTAAATAAGCAAATAATATTTATCAAGTAAATTATGTATAAACTGTAAATAATATAATATCAACTTAAATTGACATCCCAGATCTCCCCTCATGTCCTGCCATGGTTCAGGCCATAGGGGTGGAGCCTGGAAGTTACACCCTGGAAGTTACACCCTGGAGCTGAATGAGTGACAGCTCTCCAGTGTGTGGGCGGGGTCAGCCCTCACATTTACACACTCTTAAAATTCAAAACATTGTAGATTTTAAAACATAAACCTGTTTTCAAACATACAGCACTACAGAGTCACTGCTAGTGATCAGACATTGATGCAGAATGCATTCAGAGTCTTTGTTGACGATGACGTCACGTCAACACAGACACTGTCTGTTCATCCATTCAACCATTTAGTAGAAGCTGTGTGTGACCACCTGGAGCTGTAGGACACGCCCTTTATAACCAGGACTAGGAAGGATTAGGTGTGGAGGAGAATCAGAGAGGAGGTGGTAGTAGCAGGTAAAAGTTCTCTCTGTAGCACTGAGCTAGCATAGCATTAGCCGCTAATCACACTGGCTTTTTTCACTGGTGGTTTATGAGAGGAGAAAAAGGTCCTCACTACAGCAGACAGTGAAACTCAGCGAGTTGGATGTGTCGCTGGTGGGTGAACGCAGCATTAGCCAATCAGGACACAGAACACAATGCCTGTAAAAAAAATGCATCCAAAATTGCACTGTAAAAAAATCCGAAACAGCGAGGGACTACTGTACACCTAAAGTAATTTTCAGGTCGTGAAAGGTTGACATACTATGCCACGACTTGAAGACAGATGTTCTGATTGGTTCTTCGTTAACATTGAGATCTCTTCAGAGCTTTGTGCACACGGTTTAGGTAGAAATTTATTTATTTCTGCACTAACTATTGTCTGTGTGCGTTGATTGAGAGAGCACAATTTTAACAAACAAGTTCTGTTCTCTGTTATTGTAAAGCACTTTGTGATTTTTATCTGTGAAAAGCACTATATAAATAAATGTTATTTACTTACTTACTTTTGAGTATAAAATTGCCTTTAAAGATGAACAATAGTATCTACAATTGTCTTCTTGTAAAATTATTGGGTTTACATAACTTCTGGTTCATAATGGTTCTATTTTTTAATCTCCAGGCAGGAGATGCAAAGGTGGAATATGGGGGAGTGCAGAAGTACATTAAAGTTCCACAAAGTGATGAATGCTTCCATTTCCTCCAGTTTCTTCAAGAGGGTTTGTATTTATGTGCAATTTAAATTAGTATAGACTAATTACCTGTGAGTGAACAACTTGAATTGGTAGTTTTAATAGTTTATGACATTTTAGTTCTCTTAATTTCTTTCAGTTAATGACAAATTCAGCTTTCAGTCTCAACTCTTCACAGAGGGTGTATTTATCCTGATGAACACTTCCATGCATAATGTATTGAAATAAAAAATAATAATGAAAATGCTGTTTTTTGCATTGACCAGCTCACATATGTCAGACCCTTTGATAAGCAATATTCTAATGAAAATGAGAGCATGTACATTGTTCCACATTGTTACTTTTTTTAGAAATTGTTTTCTAATTGTGATGCATGTTTTGAAATAAATGTATTTCAGAAAATAATTGCCTCTTAAATGTTTATTTCCCAAGGAATTTCTAAAAGTTTAAAACTAAATTTCTAGCTTTTTTTAGTATTATTTACAAATGACTCTTATGTAGTTAAAAGAAGAAAAAAAAACTCTTGGAGAGTTAATATTTAGACTCTAACACTGAGTTAGTGTTACTAAGTGTTAAATTATTAACTCCAGACAGATTTAGTATTTGACACTTAATTAGAGTTAAGGTAAAAACTCTCCAAAAAGAGTTAAATTAACACTCTGTGGTGTGGACACTTTAAAAGTGTTGAAATCAAATCTGACAGTGTTAATTTGGGCATGCTGGATTTGCTGTGTACTGTCACTCACGTGCCAGGAGGATGATAGAGAACAGCTTCAACATACTGGCAGCACGATGGTGAATCCTGGGATGACCAATGGAATTCCATCCACAGAAAACTGTGAAGGTTGTGAAGGCCTCTGTAGCTCTGCACAATTATTTAAGCAGTACAGATGCTGTCAACCAGTTCTATCCCTCCCAGGTTCACAGACTCCTCTACGCACACGCGGGTGATCCTGTGAGTGGACAGCGGAGGGCAGTGGTAGCAGGCCACAACAACTTGTTGGACATTGGCCGTCTCGGCAAAGCACGAGCTAGCTGGGCGGCACTCTCAGCGCAAAATGATTTCAAGTCATTGTTCCTGACACCACAGGGACTTGTTCCCTGGCAGGAGAATGCAATCAGAAAAGGTACGCTGAACAGGATTGAAGACAATACAGGACTGCAGTGAATTTAAAATACAAAGGGACCGGACCCCAGGCCAGAAGGACTCGGAATAGAAGCAGCACCGGGAGCAGCACGCCCGAGGACAACGACCACACCCCCAGCCACCCTGGGCAACGAGGGGACACCGCACCCCCAGCAGCACCCTCCCACGCCTCCCGAGACCCACCGCTCCACCATGCTTGACCGCACCATCCTGTTGTATTTGCATTCTACACGGTGGCCCAGCCAACAACAGAGGGATCAGGCCCCGACCGGCAGGCCCAAATATGTGATCCTATCCACATTCCTGTTATGGTGCCTTTCCATTCCCCAATGGAGAGGCACTTCCCTATCCCCTGTGTGAATGTGTGTGTTTAGTGAATGTATGATGTGCAATATATGTGTATGTGGTGCAAATAGATCCGGAGGGTGGAAGTGGTAGTCACACCTTCCGGGGGGTGGTGTGTTGTGGTGCGATTAAAATTGGAGGGATTGGTTGGGCCATCCCGCCACCCACCAACCGACAAGCGGGCGAACCCAAGCACCCCCAGCCAGGTCCCACCAACCCACACCAAGTGCCACCAGCAGAGCCCCCCCTCCCCACGGAGGCCACCCCTGGCCATACACGCTCCAACACGAGACACCCCCCCTGGGAGGACGGCGGGCCCCAGGCCACCCGCCCCATCCTGCCAAAGGCAGCGCGGCGCCACACCGAACGGCAGCCAGTTCCCAGGTGGACAGCAGGAGAACGTGCCCCAAGACAACCCCAGCCAAAGACCCACCCCCAGGGGACCCCCGCCCCGGCACAGCGCCCACGGGGCCCGGCGCACCCAACCAACAGACCAACCAACCCCAACGCGGATCCGCCATGGAAAGAACCACAGCCCAGGGTTCGGAGGGCATTCAGAAGGAACGCACGCCCGCGAAGAGGCACCCAGACACCCAGGCAACCCACCTAAGCCACCTAGGCCACCCCACAAGCCCAGGGAGATCCAGGTCTACAGTTTGATTAGTGTGTTCGTAAAGAGTGGTGCTGGCAGTTCACTTGCAGGCTAGATCATTAGGCTAAGAAATCGAGATTAAATGCAGTTAAAAAAGGAGTCCAGCGCTCCTCAAAGCAGGTTATTTTATTTTTTCTGAGAGATGACAACTTTTCCATGGAAATATATTCTATGAGGAGATTTTGCGGTTGGTTTATGTTTAAGAATTTTTTTATCTTTCCAATTCACAAATATTGTTATTTTTGCTATGGTGAGTGTTGCGAGGATGGATTGTGATTGGTTTACTGGAAGATCAATCTTCGTCAGGTCTCCTATCAGACATAGATCTGGAGAGAGAGGAATCCTGCAGTCCAAAATGGGGGACAGTTTTTTAGTAATTATCTCTAACTGTTGAACTGGGGAACAGAGCCATAAGGCATGTAAATATGAATCAATAGTTCCCTGGGTGCACTGAGAGCAGATGTCTGTTGGGGAGAAGGCCATTTTATACATTTTCTGTTGGGATATGTGGGATCTGTGCAGGACTTTGTATTGAATTAGCTGTAGGTTTGTGTTTTTTGTCATCTTAAAAGTATTACAACAAATTTCTGTCCAGAAATCGTGTTCGTGGTGATTGAAAGTTCAGCCTCCCATTTAGTGATTGGTAAGTGATTAGAGTTAGTGTTCGACAGTGCTCTGTGAATTTTTGAGACTTTTTTTGATTTTGTTGAGATTTTCTTCATATATATGGCCAGTTCTGGAGGTTGTAAGGTAATTGGATCTACAGAAGTGTTTTTCTTGATTCTTTCTGTTACTTGTAAGTACTGTAAAAATTACTTTTATTCATATTGAATGTTTGGGTTAGATTGTTATATGTCATGAGCTTGTTATTTTCAGAGAGGTCCCAGCCCTTTGCTTCTCCAGTTCTGATACCAGCTGGCTCATTGATAGAGTCTCCGGGGCTTCGTCCGGAGCTGCTGCCGCCATCTTAACAAATTTGCTGGCTACAGAAGCAGCACCGCCCCGTGTAACTGGACAGCTTTGAATGTTGCTCGTCTTGGGTTTAGAACCACTCATTCAACTGCAGAGAAACCACAGCTGTAATCTGGTGTTTAAAGGGATATATTCACAGTTCGCCAGGAGACCTCCTTCACACAACTTTCTCCTACATTGTCATTACCGGAACTTTCTGAAAGGCACTTTTAAATAAAATGAATTATTATTATTATTATTATTATTATTAGTGGGCCAAGCCCGTGGTGCCAGGGAACCGCGTATGTAAGCATACGCGGTTCCTATGACCAGCGATGCTAGGAACCCTATTGTAATCGTAAGGATTATTATTATTATTATTATTATTATTATTGTTACCTTTTATAGTTCCGTTGGTAAAAGTGGTGCTGCAGAATAAACCGTGCAAGGTAGGGCGATGCCCTTTGGTGGTTGGGTCCAAAACCCCCAGGGGACCTTGGAAGCAAAAATTCACATATGTCCGCCCGCAGGTGGCGCTATAACAAATGTCAACGCGTTTTTGTCAATAACTCCGACACCGTTTATTGCAAATTTAAAATCTTCATATCTACATATTCCTTGAATAGCACTGAATCACCTGGGCTAGGCCACGCCCATTTCCTCCTGAACTTTTTTGGAGTAAAATTGCAAAAACTGGATAACCTACTTTTGCGAAATCCTGCTTGGGGTTTTGTCCAATCAGCGTGAAACTTGGCACGTAGAGTCTTCAGTTGGACGTGATATACAGTTATCAAAATGAGTTTCGTCGGGTAAATTGTGTGCAAATAATTAACAAGTAAAGTTTTTTAGCTTGCAATAAAAATGCGAACTGGCGCATATCTGGCTCAAAATCAATGCTAACAACACCAAATCTGAGATCCTTATTTGGCATGTGACTGTGAGGGTATGCACCAAATTTGAATGATGTAGGTTACTAGGGGGCGCTACAAATAACGAATATTTATATCTCTTCAATGGCACGACCAATTTTTGCCAAATTTGGAGGGTATGATCTTGGGTCCCTCCTGAGGCGATATCTCAAAGTTATTTGCGATTGGTCAAAGTGGAAGTGGCTAATGACATCATAACACATAAAAAAACAAACATTTATTTCTGCTGAATTATTATGTTGAGGGCAGTGAAATTTACAGGGTAGATATAGAAGACCTACAGACCACCCATACCAAAAATTGCACCACGAGGTGGCATTTTCTGACATAGGCCACGCCCACTCCCACAGCACATTGCTCTTTGTAAGTCACTACATATCAAAAACCTACTTTTTCAAATTCCTTTTTGGGGTTTTGTCCAATCGGCATGAAACTTGGCACGTAGAGTCTTCATTTGGACCTGATCTAGAGTTTAGCAAAAAAAATTTGTTCAGGCAAAATATGCGCAAAATATTAACGAGTAAATTTCTCTAGCCAGCTAGTAAAATGCAAACTGTTGCATATATTGGTCAAAATAATTGCTAACACCAACAATTCTGAGATCCTTGGTTGCCATGAGACTGTGGGTGTATGAGCCAAATTTGAATAAATTAGACCTCTAGGGGGCACTGCAATTATGAGAAATGTATATCTCCTAAATGGCACAACCGATTTTTACCAAATTTGTTGGGTATGACCTTGGTTCGCTCCTGGGATCGTATCTCGAAGTTAATCGCGATTGGTCAATGTGGGCGTGGCTTATTACTACATAACATATAAATAAACAAACCTTTATTTCAGCAGAAGTAACATGTTGAGGGCTGTGAAATTTACAGGGTAACTATAGAGGAGCACACAGATCAACCATACCAAAAAGTGCACCACTAGGTGGCGCTATAATGGTTGCAAACACATTTTGGCCTGTAACTTTCACACTTTAAATCACATCTTCCAAAACTTCATATCCACCTGTTCACAGCAAATGACACGTTGGCCTGTGTCCTGACGCTCGCCACAAGTCCGTCATCCTTCGTGACGTACTTCCACGGGCTCCACGAAACCTGGGGGCCGAGTCGCGCGGGAAGGCTTGGCCCCCTTTCATAACTGCTTGCTTTTCTAGTTATTATTATTATTATTATTATTATTATTATTATTATTATTATTATTCCACAGCCCTGTAGTATATAGAAAAACACCAATGAAGATTATCTGTTGTTTTCAGGTTTCTCCTGTGTTTTTTGTAGAGTCTATTGAAAGAAATATTGTAATATTTAAATAAAAAAGTGTTTTTCCTTTTGTCTGTTGTAGTAGGTAAAAGTGGACCTAATAAAGGTTATCTAATGTTTTCAGATCATCAAAGTGCTTTTTGAAGAAGTTATTGAAAAAAAAAATCAGTATACATAAAATAAAAAATATACAAAAGGGTATTTTAGCTAAATAATAGATGTAGTATGACCAGTAAATTTGGTCACGTTGCTGTGCCATAGGGATGGGCGATATGGACTAAAAAAAAATTATCCCGATAATTTCTGGTATTTATCACAATTACGATAAACATCACGATAAATAAAAAAAACTATAAATACAAAAAAACAACAGGTTATTTACAAACACAAATAAATGTAAATACATCAACACGAGACACATTAAAAAAGGCTAATAACTGCTGACTCAGAGTTCATGAGTTGATATTTTATGGAATATATTTGTGAATGTGGATTACTGTTGCTGAATCTTGCTTCATTTTTCTTATGAGTTACATAAAGTTATGGTTAATAAATAACTCTCTGATTTCCTAAAATTAATCCAGATCAAGCTGATGATTTAATCATTCACTATATTTATGGGTAATAATCTCAATAGTTACATTAGTCTAATGGGACCAGCTTTGTCTGTGAACACGTGAAATATAATTAAAAATAATATTGCGTTTCGCAAGTTTGGATGGATTAATAGTGACATTAATATTTAATTTAATTCACACAAAGTGTGACATGTTTTGCTTTAATCCTTCCATCATGGGGTACGTGTCCTAGGGGCACACGTACCCCAGTTTGGGAATCACTAGACTATACAGAAATCTCTACAAACATTTTTAAACTAGGGAATATATATAATATAAAATAAAACATTCATGTATTTATTTAATTAATGTAAACCTATCAGTATTGTTTTTGTTAAAAGCCCATACATAATATGCCTATTTATATTGTCTAATATACTGTAGTAATAAATAAATGATCTTTCATTCAACTTTAAAACCTCTACATCCTAAACTTTAAATTAAATCAAATCGCATCACATTCGTCTTTCAAATTAATCCAATCTTAAAATTCAATCATGATGTGTCTACTGTATCATCATCAGGAGATGATGGATGTATGAAGAACTTGTCAGATTGTTCATATCTACAGTGTTGTTCTCCTGAGGCTGTTTGATCGTGTGACACTGAAAACTCTCTAAAATTGGACATTTTTAGGGTCTGAGCAGCACCGGTGTGTGTGTCGTCTCTCCAACAGTCCCTGAAAGCACCACACACACATCCATGTACACAGAACACACCACAGAGAGCAGGGGTCCTAGTAGATCCCACCACAACGATGTTGCTGGCCTTTGCATTTCCTGTGTTTTATTGTGTGTGATAGTCTGTCGAGTATTCTGGTCATTTATGCAAATACGGAACAAACAGCGTTCCGTTTTGGCTCAGTACGGGAAGCACCAATTAATGGTCAAATAAGGAACGAGTCCGTATTTTAAGGTTCATGTGTGCATGTGTGTGCTGCGCATGCCTCTGCTACACAGGATAACAACAGTCACGGAGGCACGGTTAGCTTAGCATGTTTGCAGTTCGACAGTATTACACAAAAAAAAAAGAGCAAAGGATCGGATTTGTAATTCCTGTAACGCGGAAATCATAAGAAACCACCACATCGCTGAGTATGCAGCATTTGAAGCTAGAACTCAAGCTAATGCTAAAGCTAAAGCATAGCAAAGAGCCAGTGGACTGCTGTTAATGCTTATGATCAGTGAAAAGTAAAAAAGCGACTATGAAGAAAATGATGGAGGTTTTGGACATGAATAAAAAGCTGTGAGAACAACTAACCTGTGTCATTCTGTTATTAAACTTTGACTTTTTAAAATGTTACACATGATGAATGTTTGACTTTTGGGAGTTTTTATCCTTTTTACATTTAAATATCCACAAAGCTGCTGCATTTCAACATTTTTTTTATTTTTGCTCTACAAGGAAAGCTAAAACTCAGGACATTTTATTTATGTTTTATTAGTTTGTTCTGTAGAATATTATTTTATCATCTACGCCAAACCCTGTGTTTTCTCTATTTGTAAAACTAAATACTGCTGTGCCTTATTTTTGGCAAAAAGCTGAAAACAGGTCTGCAGTAGAACCTGATAGACACAATTATTTTGTTTTTAAAATGTAAAAATGAAAGACTAAAGGAACTATATATATATATATATATATATATATATAATTAAGTATTTTGGACAGCAACGTTTCAAACTTTTGATTTATATTTGAAATAACTACCTCATGTGCAGTTAAAACAACAAGTTAGTATTGTTCAATGTTTTACATTAAAATAAGATTGAAATATTCAAGGTGTATGATCTGTTAGAAAAAATAAAAAATCTGGATCGGCCAAAATCAGAATCAGCAGGTTAGACTTTAAAAAAAATCAGTGATCGGTGCACCCTAGTAATTAATGATACATTCTGCACTTCCAATTGTAAAAGAGGCCAGGTTTAGTGTTGTAAAATAGTGTGTAAATGTGTTCTGTTTTGTAGTTTTATAGTTGGTGTTCCTGCAGGTGATCCCTCTCTCCTCCCTTTGTTATAAAACATGTACTTTGTACTTGTTGCTCTCAGCTTTGGGTCGTTTCCACTTCCTTGTGTCCCAGCGTCTTGTCTGTGGTTCGTTAGTGGAGTTTGTAACAGACGTGTTTACACACTCAGAGACCAACAACATTTTATCACCTGCTCTCAATGCTGCTGTTGCCCTTTGTTGCCGCTGTTGCCTCGTTCCCCCAACTTGACCTGCTGAGTTAGAGCTCACCTGTCCATTCAGCGTCAGTGACACCACCTGACAGGTATGTTTATCCTGTTCCTCCTTTCCCATTAGCCAAGCTAAGCTAAGCTAAGCAAGTGTTATTAGAGAGGTGGAGACGCTGCTGCGTTGCTTTGCTGTGATTCCTGCAGTCAGGGGCTGTTCTAGTGATTTGGAGGCCCCAGACCAGGGTGTTTAACTCATTTTAGTTCAGGGGCCAAATACAGAGCAGTTTGATCACAAGAGGGCCACAGATTTAAAGCTGGAAAACCAGTAATTTCAACATTATTGTGCCATAGTTTGTACTTCTACGTAGACATAAAATACTGAATATGTAACAAAACAACAATATCCAAGCAATAAGTGACATATATCAGTCCCAACAGGATCTACACTTTGAATTTCCTAGATTTTTTGACCACTTTCTATTTAATTAAGGCAAATATGTCATAATTTGAGGAAAATGTAAGGATTTTGTAAGAATTTGGAATTTTTTCAACAGTTTAACATTAAAAATGACTGCAATCATGTGATAAAAGCACCAGGAAAACTGTGAGAACCTGTAAATATTGTTGAGTTTCATTTACACAATGATTCATGTTTTCTCTGTCATTTTCACTTTCTCCAGTGGGCCAAATTAGAGGCTCCAACGGCCGGATTTGGCCCTCGGGCTTTGAGTTTGACACATAAATGCCAGACAAACACAAATATCCATTTAGCTTAAAGCAATCAGAGCTAATGAACAAACAGATGTTTTCTTTTAAACAAGGCCACAGAAATAAAAGAGAAACTAAAATGAGCTTTATTTATGTTCTAACTGAAGACCTTCAAATGACCTTCAGTCTGATAGAGAAAGACAATATGACAAGAAACACAGAAGTAGATTATCTTTAATTCTTTCCATGTTGATGTCGTAGTAAATGCTTTTTGATCAGACAGCTGATGATTAACTATTGTCTTGGTTATAGTCCAAAGTCTACTGTGTGTGTGTGTGTGTGCACGTGTGTGTGTGTGCTGAAGTTCCAAATGACTCAGCCTTTGTGTCCAAAGTCAATGTGTGAGTGAATCCAAATGTGCTGTCATTGTATGATTCTTATGAACAGACAGCCTCAATAGTTAGTCATGTGTGCAGTAGAGCCATGAATGTGAGAAATGTAACAACACCACTAAGAAAAGCTGTAAATAATTAGATAAAAAAGATCACATTTTCCATTTCAGAACTTGAATTCTGTGTTTGTCGACTGTAGAAGTAGTTTAGAATTGATCAACATCTGAAACAGGAAGGACAGCAGACCTCCAGGAACAGAGCTCAACACACAAATATAGATGAATAGATAGATACTAGGTAGATAGATAGATAAATACTAGATATATAGAGGTAGATAGATACAAGCTTAAGATAGATAGATAAATACTAGATATATAGAGGTAGATAGATACAAGCTTAAGATAGATAGATAGATACTAGATATATAGAGGTAGATAGATACAAGCTTAAGATAGATAGATAGATACTAGATATATAGAGGTAGATAGGTAGATAGATATATAGAGATAGATAGATACAAGCTTAAGATAGATAGATACTAGATATATAGAAGTATATAGATAGAGAGGTAGATAGATACAAGCTTAAGATAGATAGATAGATACTAGATTTATAGAGGTAGATAGATACAAGCTTAAGATAGATAGATACTAGATATATAGAGGTAGATAGATACAAGCTTAAGATAGATAGATAGATACTAGATATATAGAGGTAGATAGATACAAGCTTAAGATAGATAGATAGATACTAGATATATAGAGGTAGATAGATACAAGCTTAAGATAGATAGATAGATACTAGATATATAGAGGTAGATAGATACAAGCTTAAGATAGATAGATAGATACTAGATATATAGAGGTAGATAGGTAGATAGATATATAGAGATAGATAGATACAAGCTTAAGATAGATAGATACTAGATATATAGAAGTATATAGATAGATAGATAGATAGAGGTAGATAGATACAAGCTTAAGATAGATAGATAGATACTAGATTTATAGAGGTAGATAGATACAAGCTTAAGATAGATAGATACTAGATATATAGAAGTATATAGATAGATAGATAGATAGATAGATAGATAGATAGATAGATAGAGGTAGATAGATACAAGCTTAAGATTTATTTATTTATTTTATTTATTCAGTTTATTTCCGACATGGTTACATTCACTTTTTTTTTTTTTTTCTTTTTTTTTCTTTTTTTGTACATGCCGAAAAAGGAGACGAGAGAAGCAGTTTGCTTATCCGGGTCCCGTCCCCTGTTTTACCATCGCAAATTTACATGGGTTTACATGTCTCTCTGGTCAAACATTCTTGATTTCTTCTGAACGTCCATCTGTAGTCAGTGTTGTCCTCTCTATCTTTGTTTGTGTTGGCCTTGTTCCCTGTCAGACGTTGTTAGCATTCCTCCAGTTCAAGAATAGTTCCTCTTTCGAAGGTGTTTGGAAGGTTTTTCCCTTTTCATCCACAATGTCACCTTGTTTTGTCTCTACATCAAGGGTAATCCAGCTGTTGTTAGTTCCATTGGCAGTGTTGTATCCTCCACTGTCTGATGATGGGATCAGATCCAACTTGTATAAACACATCACTACATCCCAGTTCACAAGCAAGGCAGTATTTTAATGTAATATATCTTAGTTCATAAGCGTGTTTCTAACTGCTGTTGTTAGTTTTATTGGCAGTGTTGTATTTTCCACTGTTAGATTTAACTTGTATAAACACATTATTATATCCCAGCTCATAAGCAAGGCAGTAATTTCATTGTATAAAAAGAAAAAAACGTGTTTCTAACTGCACATATGACAATAAACACTTTGAATTTAAATTTAATGTAATCCTTAATCACCCCACCACCTAGCAATTGAAATGAATAAATGACAGACCTTTTTTACTCTTGGTTTCACATTTAAATTGGTCTCCGTAAAATAATCACAGTCTGAGTTTTATTTCCAGTGTTTATATAGATCTGGGTCCATATCCATGATTACCATCAGTAGTGTTGTTGTTTAGGTGGATCCTTCGTATTTTCCCAAGTTGTCCATCGTTTTGACGAGAACTGGTTTTCCGTCCTCTTCTTCCAGGATGTAAATCCTGCAGTTTTTTGACCAAGTCTTCATAATCTTTCCTTCTTTTTTTATTTGGCGTGCTTTCCATGCAATGCTTGCATTTTGTTTCGTCAGGTTTTCATTGATGTACACCTTCGTTCCCTTGAGTTTATTTCTTTGCTTGAGTATTTCTCCTTTGAATTTTATATTCGTGAAGGTTATTTTTATATAGATAGATAGATAGATAGATAGATAGAGATAGATAGATACTAGATATATAGAAGTATATAGATAGATAGATAGATATATAGAGGTAGATAGATAGATAGATAGATATAGAGAGGTAGATAGATACAAGCTTAAGATAGATAGATACTAGATAAATAGAAGTATATAGATAGATACAAGATAGATAGAGAGATACTAGATATATTGCAGGGCTCTACACTAACTTTTTCAGTTGGTCGCAGCAGCACAGAATTTGGTTGCACCTTTTTTTCCTTTTTTTTGAGCGGAGGTGGGGAGAGTGTACAGCATAGACATACATGCTGATGAATAGTTGACTTAACTGACGTACTGTAGTTTTGTATGAAGTAAAGATTGACTTGAGATATTTGCTAAATGTTCTAATGTTTTAGTGTCAATATTATTAAGTTTTTCTACAACAGGTAATTTATTTTATATAATTTTAAAAGAAGATGTAACAAATGTTTTTAAAAAACAGCAAAGCATAACAACAGGTTATACTGTATGTATTCTGTTTTTTTATTTTGCAGAAATGCTGTACTTGAATTAACTTAACAGTAGCATAACCAACGTAGCATCTTTCTTTCATCTTTAAATTCTTACACATCTCAGTTTACATGGACACAATGTTATATAAAGAATATTTTTTTTTAGTTAATGTATTTGAAAAGCTACAAAAAGTAACTTGATTTTGATAACACATGATCATGTGATCAACACATGCTAATTACTCATTTCTTGCCACACATAAAACATGCATATTTAACCTGTACATTGGTGGTTAAATGAATCTGTTACCACACAATTAAAATCTCTATTTTCTTCCAGAATAGTGTTTTTGTTGGTTTAGTTTCTTACCAGGGATTTAAAACTTAAGGTTAGTCACAGGTGCAGGAAAGTTGATGGTCTGTAGATGTTGGAGGAGGTGAAGTAGGAAAGTGCTGAGTCATTGCACATTGTGATTTATTTTAGGATAACAAATTGTTATATCTTGATTTTATTTGTCATAAATCATTAATAGCCTTTGTAAAAAAACAAAACGAAAAACTATTTATTTCAATAGTTTTTTTGTTTTTAAGCTATAGGAAGCCATTGCAAAAGAGTCAAAGGGCCACATTAGGCCCCAGAGCCACAGGTTGCAGACCCCTGCTCTGGGAGAACCACAGCTGAACATCTGTCCTGCCATCATAGTCCATCAGTTCTGGTCCCTCTATGATGATTCTGATGAGTGTGTACGCTCTATCGCTGAGCTCAGCACATATTCTTCCTTTTTACTGCTGCTCTCAATGTGAGCGTGCACTCAGTGAAGGGTCGTTATGCCTGGTTCTGTTCACGGAACGCAAGCACTCCAAAGGATCACATTGGTGTTTATACTCTGCTCATTCACCGATGCATTACCCGCAGCAAAGTTGCGTGAGCGTACAACCGTCTTCTCACCCGCAGCACTGCGGTCAAACCAGCCTCCACTCCGAAATCCTCGGTCAACCAAGCTGTCAGCAGATTTCAGTGCCTGTTTATAGACGCTTTTACGTTTATCCCGCAGCGCAGAGAGAGAGAGAGAAAGAGAAGTGCACTTTGTGGGACGTGACGAGGAACTCAGCTGCTCCGTATAAAATAACGTCACCCTATACGAACTTGCATGGATGTGACCAGATAAAATTTTCACTCGCACTCACTGAAAATACACTCGAATATGCGACCATTTTGGTCACAGTCTCGAGCCCTGTATAGATGGATGTTTCAGATGTTGGTCAGTTCTTCATCTACAGACTCTATTGTGAGGACTCTTCCACGCTCTCATTCCTTCCCAGTATAAAATATGTGAAACCAGTCCAACCTGAAGCTGCTCCAGAGTCCATGACGTCTCTGTGAGGAGTTGAAAGTTTAAAATGTCACATTTCTCAGATCACACTTTGAATTCTCCAAACCATGGCTGCCACTTCATTTTTACTGTACTGTCTTTATTATATATGATGTATATTCATTCTACCATTGTCCTGTCTTATATGTAATATTTAATTATACAGATTGTTTTATATATATATATATATATATATATATATATATATATAAACAGCTGTTAGACCATTTTTCAGTGTGTGTATATAAAACTTGTATCATTATGTCAGCTATTATTATATGTATTTTGTTAATAATAATAATGCATCAATTTTATATAGCGCTTTATCATCGACACTCAAAGACGCTTTACAGAATTAAGGCATTATTCTTTCACTCCACATTTAGTGATGGCAAACTACTATTGTAGCCACAGCTGCCCTGGGGCAGACTGACGGAAGCCATAGTGCGCCATCGGACCCTCCGACCACCACCAACACTCACTCACACACGACATTCATACTAATGTAGGTGAAGTGCCTTGCCCAAGGACACAATGACAGATACCACTGCAGCGACTGCCACCCCACTGTGGCACCTGGAATTCTCAGTGGTCTCCCATCCAACTACTAACCAGACCCAGACCTGCTTAGCTTCCAAGATCTAACGGGATCGGGCAATGACAGGCTGGTATGGCCATATCATGGATATATTCTGACTTTTTTCTTACTTTATATCTATTTTTATACATGTGTGTATATATATATATATATATATATATATATATATATATATTTATCTTATGTTTTTTTGTTTATTATTACTCCCACAAATCACACACACACACACACACACACCCCTGGATCTATGCTGTCGGGTTGTCTGTTCCTGTGTATTGTCTTGTATGTTGCAAAGCAAAATGTAAAAAAAAAAAAAGAAGAATTTTCCAAACCACTCGTACAACCTCCAACTCATGGTGTCACATGTTCAGATCCCATCAGCACTTTCTCAATGCTTTCAGCTTTGATCAAATGCTTTTTTACGTCTGCTGTTTCAAACATTTCCTTTTTGCTCATATTGGTTCTTACTGGTTCACTCTGGAATAATCTGAGCCCCAAAATATTTAGAGGCTCCTTCATCACATCAGTCATTACATGAAAAACACTTTCAATTGTTATCACAACATTTCAAACAGATTTGATGAATTTTCTCTTTGTGTTTCTGAGATTCTTCTGATTGGATAAATGTCTGGATTTATTGCTAATGAAGGGAAATGTTGGAAGCTTTAGTTCAACCAATCATCTTCAAGCTCTCTCAAATGGCTTCACATTTTGTTTCCTGTGAAATTTCATGTATATCTATAGGAAGAGCAAAGCACAATGTTCCCATTAGTGAGATGGAAAACAATCAGAATATAAGGCTGATCAGCCTGAGAGAAGAGGAAGAGTCAGACAGTGAGGAAGAGGAATGAGAGCCCACGTTTCTCAACATGTTTCTGATGTCAGTAGAGATACAATTGTACAAATTGTTGTGACTTCAGACCTTTGCTTTTCAGTCAGAGCTGTTTGTAAATGTTTCATCTAAGCTTTACACGACCAGGTTTTTGGGCTGATCAGTGTGTTTAAAAAACAATCACCGATGGCCAATCACATGAATTAGGGTGTTTTTTTAGGTCTAGGTTTCACTCTGTAGTGGATCAAACTGTTTACGTTGGACATAGTATGAAAATAGTTGAATCACTGTGACCAACGTGGACAGAAGTCTGCGTCTGTCAGAGTTTTAATAGCGTGCAGCAGCAGCTGAGTAATCACAGCTGTTGCTGCACTAGTCCGTATGGCTTCAAATGTAACCAAGTCCATATTTCTAGAGCAATATAATGTTTCACCTTATGGGGGCGCTGCACTTATTCCAGGGTTAGAAGCACATAAGAGGAAAAGCACTTACGCACACCGGAGAATGCGCGCAAGGGCAGATTTGAATGGGAACACCCACATTTCAGGGCTGCTCCACCCACAGTGCGTAACTGAGATGAAGGCGCGCAGTGACTGACTTAAGTACAGGGGGAGAATAGCGCACGGCCAAAAACATTTTGGACTTACGCGCATTGGAGAACAGAGCTCATAAAGAACGCTACGTCACCAAAAGTCTATTCCATGTTTTCCCTGTGACCCTGCCTGCAGTCACTTTGGCAGCAGGTGTATAGCAGAACGTGATAAAACAGCATTAAGAATAACGTGACGGATGAAGAATGGACATTAGAAAGTTTTTCAAGAAAGTAAGTATTGATCACTGCTGGTAGTAACAGTTAGTTAGCTCTAGCCCCAGCTAACGGCCAAAAGTCTCATGTAATTAACAAACCAAATGGTCCGTGTTAGAAAAATAAAACCTGGCTTGCACATTATAGACAAAGTTACAACGCAGCTACTTAGCTAGCTAGTTAGCCTGTAGTGCATTGTGAAGGTCCTGGTTGTTTATAGGGTTAAGTGGGTTTTTTTTTTTTTGAGGTGACTTCATTCTGGAAAATTCTGGAAGTAGATTTGTGTCTTTATTCAGTAAGAAAAGAAAAAACAAATATTTGAAACCCAAAGAATTGCATTTGAACACTTTTTTTTTTCCTTGATTGAAAATGTTTTTTTTGAATAAAGACACAAATGTACTACCCATAATATGGCTCAAATACAAAAACGATTACGTTTTCAATCAAAGTAAAAAGTGTTCAACTGCAATTACTTGGGTCTCAAGTATTGAACACTTTTGTTTAATTGAATAATAAAGACACAAATCTACCTCCATAGAGCATCAGCTTTGTTTCTCACTTTACGCATTGATGAGCTCAGGAGCTGAGTTCATTCACATATGATTATCATCAGTGGATAATAATAAAAAAAAATTCCCCCGTGACCCTGAAATAGGACAAAGCAGGTCAGAAAACGGATGGATGGATAATAATAATACATTAATAATATTCACTCCACCCTCCTATTGACCTGTAGGAGTCAGGGCAGAGGAGCACAGAGAGTAAAAGGAGAGACACCTTTACTGGAAAGGTGAGTAGGAGAGTAATGACTAGAAAGCAGAGAAAGGCCTGAACCAGATATTACTTTCATTTGATTAACATTTTTCAGGGCTTGAAATTACAAACATTTGTGTCCAATTTTGATCCGTGCGACTTCAAATTATTTGGGAACAAACAATTATTGTGTTGTGAACAAAAGTCATGGCATTAGCCTCCATGTTTAGTGCACTGCGTCGGCTGCATTCCTGGCTGCGTCAAACAATGCGACAGAAAAAACTTCACAGTCTTGCAGTCATGTCTGTCAGAAAAGACGAGCTTCAGCAACTCAGTCACAACAGAGTGATTGACAGATTCACTGCCCCTAAAAAACCTGACGGCATTCTTTCATCTACAAAGTAACTTTCAATTGTAGCCATTTTTTTTATTAATGCTGTTAAAATACTGTTACTGTGTTTGTTGTTGTTCTTCTCGATTAAAAAAAACAGACTGAAATTATAATGAATAATTTCTCAGTATTTGTTAGTCATTTGTAAAGTTTTGTGCTTGTGTGCAATATTCGCTCACATTCTTTGCATCTACTGTCCTTAAAACCTAGTGACGCCCCCACGGCTGAGCCCATCACATTAATTGCATAAAATGCAAAATTTCGGCCGATCCGATATAGTCGATCAGATCGGTGTAAAGCCGAGTTGTACGTCACTTTGGAAAAACGCGTGAAAATCTGAAAAATACATGTGAAAATTGTGGATCTATTTGTAAATATTTTTGAGACAAATCTCTCCTCATAGTCTAAAGCCTGATATATGCTACTGCACCAGGACTTGACGTGACGCAGAGGTGGGCCAGCTGTTAATTTTATTGTTTTTTTAGAGACTCTGACATGAATGCACATATTACTCTGTAGTTACTGTCCCGAGCAGCGGCTGCTGCTGTCGGCTCATCTCCACCACAAGCACACTCAGATCTCTGTGATCTCAGCCTCATTCAAAAATGTATAATTAACTCACCTTGAATAAGCTTCTCTTATCTTTACACGCGATTTATCCTGTCTGTTCTCGCTCTGTCTGAAACAGGTTTGTGTGTGCGGTGATGCAAATCAAAAGCGATCCGTTCCTTCTAAGTGTTTGTGACTTTATTCTGTTGCTTCTCCACCTTGGTCTGCCTTTTTCCGCTTGATTTTTTGTGTTACTGTTGTGCCTAACGCCGTTATGGGGACTTCTGCTGAAACGTCCGCAAGCACGTTTACTACCGATGGTCCCTGAACGCGCCTGACTTCAGTCGAGCAGCCAATAAAAAAGCCTAAAACAGCTCATGGAGCACACGTTTGTAGAAAGATCTCTGATTGGTTGACATCCAGATTTCTTGGAGTGTCACACTCCTGGATTTATAAACTTCATCTACAAGGCCAGGAGAAGGAAACGATATTCGCTGTCCACTCAGAACACTTTGGACAATAACTGAAGCAAACTCTCACATTAATGTTGGAACATTGTATGCTGCAGATTGCCTGACTGGGTGTGCCACAAACTTGTGATTATTACTGTGCTGCTATGGCTTACAAATACAAACCCTTAACCGTGTGTGTGAGTGTTTGTGTGTTGTGTGACCTCTGCCCTGTGTCCATCTGCAGCCCTCAGAGAAGCGTGGAGTTCTTATTGTCACCAAGATAACAGAAAGGACAGAGAGTGAGGTAGGAGTTTCTTTCAAACCTGCTACACTTTCCACTTCTGATCCTCACTGACTCATTCTGTTGTTTGTTGTGACAAATAGGAAAAACTGGTCCTCGTCCTGGACTGTGTTGCAAAGTTTTTCATCATTTTTGCAAAAGGCCACGAGGGAAGCACTAGCTGGGTGTGTATCCCATAATATCTCGCTTTCTAACACTACTGTATATACACTGTATGGCCACAAGTATACGCTCGCCTCCCTTACGCATATGAACTTGAGTGACATCCCATTCTGAAACCATTTTTCATGTGGCGTTATGTGGGTGAGCGGTTTGCTGATGTCAATGTTGTGGATGGAATGGTCCATGGTGGCGGTGGGGTTACGGTATGGACAGGCGTACGTTATGGACAACTAACACAGGTGCATTTTATTGATGGCATTTTGAATGCACAGAAATACCATGGCGAGATCCTGAGGCCCATTGTTGTGCCATTCATCCACAACCATTACCTCATGTTGCAGCATGATAATGCACGGCCCCACGTTGCAAAGATCTGCACACAATTCCTAGAAGCTGAAAACATCCCAGTTGTTGAATGGCCAGCACACTCACCAGACATGTCACCCATTGAGCATGTTTGGGATGCTCTGGATCGGCGTATATGACAGCGTGTTCCAGGTCCTGCCAATATTCAGCAACTTCACACAGCCATTGAAGAGGAGTGGACCAACATTCCACAGACCACAATCAACAACCTGATCAACTTTATGCCAAGCAAATGTGTTGCACTGCATGAAGCAAGAGGTGGTCACATTAGATACTGACTAGATCCCCCAATAAAGCCAAACTGCACATTTCTGGGTGGCCTTTTATTGTGGCCATCCTGAGGCACACCTGTGCAATAATCATGGTGTCTAATAAGTGTTATGGCAATTATTATATTCATCATCATATCGTCAAATGTGTGTTCAGGTGTACAATTTGTCATGTCTTAATACATGATGACTGCATTACTCTTTGCACTTTTGAACAGCTGAGTCATGTTAGATTAAACAGTACAGATTGTATTGTATCCACAGTGCAACTCACTGTGTCTGCTGAAGGCCAAACTCAAACTCACATGCAGATATAGACGGACACACACACTATCAAGGACAGATAACATTGGCGCCCAACCTTCCTCATAATATACACATCTTCATCATCCTCCAACATTTACACTGTTGGGAGCATCTGACTCCCTCCTTTTCTTTCTTTCAAGGTTGGGACCTTTTCTCATATCTGTATAAAGCTAAAACTGTGAAACTGTTGGGGAGTCATGAATATCCTGAGCTGGACACAGGACCTTTTGAACCATCCTGTTTAGTACCTGCTTACTCCAAACAGGATGGAACACTTCTTCTTTTTTACTCCTTTTTTATTTAGTTTTATAATAAATCTTTTTTTATAAAATCATCAATGCTTCGACTGGACTCCATCATTCAACCAGAGCATAAATCATGTCTCCAAATGAGGTCAACCGCAAATTTGCCGTGACATCAGTATCTTGATATGCTACACCTGTGAGGTGGGATGGATTATGTCTGCAAAGGACAAGGGCTCACTAACACAGATTTAGACACATTTGTGAACATTTGAGAGAAATAGGTCTTTTGTGTTTATAGAAAATGTTTTAGATCTTTGAATTCAGCTCATGAAAAATGGGAGCAAGTTTTGCGTTTAAATTTTTGTTCAGTGTAGAATTTTTTTTGTTATTTTTTGATAATGGGATTTTTTATGCTCTAGAGGCCATTTTTTGACATATCTTACTATTAAAAATTGACATTTTTTTTTGTTGATGCAGATTTTACAGCGTCGACCCCTAACAGAACCACAGCAGAGCCCCCCTGTATTAATTAATAATACAGTAGGTATTAGGTCTGTGTGTACGTCTGAAAGCATGTTTATCACTGTACTCATCAGTGAGTTAGTGACACACACTTTGAAATAGTTTTTTCTGCTGATTAGTGTTTATTCTGAACAGTAAACCTCTTTAATTTATAATCAACTATGTAATTTGGATTACTGTAATTGGACATTTCTTAACTTGTAAGGACTCTTTCAAACACAATGTTTTTATTTATTTTATTTTATTGACTTGATTTAAGTAAAATGAATTCTTTGTTTAAACCTCAACCACCTGCAGGCAGGTTAGCAACAGCTTTTTAAAGATACTTATTTACACTCTTTATTCACTATTAATGTTTTGTTCAAGACAACTTACACTTTAACTTTGTGATGGGAACCACTGTTTTTATTCACAGGGAGCAAACATTATGTCAGGAACAGAATCCATCACAACACTTAACAATGGTGGTAGTCATAGAAGGGTTCTGTGACCAAATCTTTGGCCCAATTCAGAACCAATTCGGTTCTGTGGCCGAAGTCTGAGTTTACTCCCTAAAGTCAGTTCCAGTAGCTGAAGCCGGAGTCTTTAATATAAACTGTAATTCTACTGCCTTGTCCTAGAGCCTTAGCACTGACCTCCTTCAAGCTCATTGTCTGCCTCTAACTCATACTCGGGTTCACTCGCGTCCCAGCATGAAAAGTAAACCTTTTCCAAATGCACTTCTTCAGAAATCAAACTTCCTTGAGCTTCGGCCTCTTGTGACATCACAGATAGGTTACTGGCATTTCCACCAACCCAAAATCGGATGCTGGGCAAGTGTGAAAATAACAATGTTTAATTAAAGATGATGGACCAACTTGTGTTGCTCCTTGGTATTCACGCTGCTCCCACTGCTGGTGCAAATGCCATTATTGATCATGAAATCTTTGTCCTAAACATTTTGTGGCTTAGGGGCTAGATTTCCGGTGGCTTACCGCCAATTCTGGACTGGCGTGGCATAACATATATATTTGGGACAATGCATCATCACAAAAAATTTAGGTGCTTTGATGCATACAATCAAACCAAAATGGCAATACTTAATAATATAGTAGCGATAAACGGCCCTCGCCTTTGCCGCGCCGCCTTTGTTGCGCCGCCTTTGCCGCCACGTCTTTTTCTGACCCGCCTTCACCGCGCCGCTTTGCCGTGCCGCCTTTGCTGCGCTGCTCTCACTGCGGTGCCTCTAGTTCATACAAAGACATAATATAACAGTGAATTTTATACTATCAATGCATTATTACTGATTTGTTTAGACAGAAATGTACTATTGAATTATAAACTTAGATATATTTATGATTTTTGTTGTTGTACTAACAAATCCAAGAATATTGCTGGAGTAGTAGTAGTAGTGGGAATAGTATTAGTAGTAGTAGTAGTAGTAGTAGTAGTTGTAGTTGTAGTAGTACTAGTAGTGTAGTAGTAGTAGTAGTAGTAATAGTTGTAGTAGTACTAGTAGTAATAGTACTAGTAGTAGTTGTAGTTGTAGTAGTAGTAGTAGTAGTAGTACTAGTAGTAATAGTACTAGTAGTAGTAGTAGTAGTACTAGTAGTACTAGTAGTACTAGTAGTAGTAGTAGTAGTCGTAGTAATAGTAGTAGTTGTAGTAGTAGTAGTAGTAGTAGTAGTAGTTGTAGTACTAGTAGTAGTAGTAGTAGTAGTAGTAGTTGTAGTAGTAGTAGTAGTAGTTGTAGTAGTACTAGTAGTAGTAGTAGTAGTTGTAGTAGTACTAGTAGTAGTAGTAGTAGTAGTAGTAGGAGTACCACTTCTCTAGATGATCTCCAGTGATTTTAAGCCCGTCAGTGAAACGCCCTAGGAGGAGTGCATTAAAATTCGTTTGCCCCATATTAAATTTTCTTCACTCTGTAGGGGGCGCTAACGTGCCAATGTCCGTTTTTCCACATTTGACGCAAATCGGAGTTCATATGTGCAAATGGGAGTTCATATGTGCAAATCGGAGTTCATATGTGCAAATGGGAGTTCATATGTGCAAATCGGAGTTCATATGTGCAAATGGGAGCATTTTCCAAAAATTAAATATTTTGTCATTTTTGCCCAATATTCATGGCTCAGCCCTGCAAACACCGTAAAAGTTATCTTTAGATGATCTCCAACGATTTTGAACCCCGTCAGTGAAACGTCCTAGGAGAAATGCCTTAAAATACAACGTGAGCGAAAAATGTAATTTTGCAATTTTTAATTTTCAATTCAAGATTCTGGACTTTCTGTGTATTTTTTGGCGTGGTCTTAATACATTTTTTTACTTGTCTTGTCATGGTCTATTTCTGTGTCAATTTTCATGATTCTACGATGAAATTTCTTTTTTGGCAATTCTAATCTCGTAATGCATTTTTGGCGTACTTGGGGGCGCTGGCACGTCAAATTTTTGCATTTTTAAAATTGGAAATAGCCAGAAATTAGAGAAGCACGTGATTGAATTTTGTTTAAATTGTTCAGACTCTACATAATGGTTCAGTGGGTGAAAAATAGGTGAGTTGGTTCTGACACCTGGAAACGAAGAAAGAAAGAAAGAAAGAAAGAAAGAAAGAAAGAAAGAAAAATAATCCAACCCAATAACAATGTTTCCCCCTTTTAGAGTACCATGAACTACACATTTTCGGAAAACACAGGGGCATGCCTACGACATGACAAGGGTCCCTGATCACTGACAGGCCTAATTAGGAATGGGGGCTTCCGTGGAAGACAGAGGTGGAGGGCCTCATCGTCCTGCTTCACAGCACCGTTGCGTGGACGCCATTGCAGAGCCAAAAATCCCCTCTGGGACTACGGGCATGTCCAGGATGTCGCTCTTCTCTCCGTCAGAGAGGCTAGCGAGGTCGAGCAACCGTGCTCTTTCCTGAAGCACCATAGTGCCCATAGCTCTCCCCGTGGCCTGGACTGCACATCGCTGGATGTGGTGACATATGTCCATGACGACCGACATCTCCTCAAACTTGGCTGGGTTCTGAGTCAGCCCAAAGTCCTCGTATAGCTCCATCTGGTAGGCCGTCAGCAGGGATAGGGCATTGAGCGCTCTTGTTCACCTTGTCAGTCAGGGCAGACTGGAGACGGTTCGTCTTGAACGGCAGGCTCGGCTTTCAGGGGGACACTGTTGAGAGTCCCGTTAGAAGGTTTGGTACAACGAGCGGCTCCATCGGAGGAGTCTTGAGCAGCCCGAGGCTCTCCATCGCCTCGCAGTCGAGGGTCGAAGCACCAGGCAACATGCTTCCAGGAGCGCACCACTTCCTCAAGCAGCTCAGGAAAGACGGGAAGATGTTAGCTTGTCGCACCTGTGGCTGCGGGGAGTCCCTAACCCTAACCCTAACCCTCGTAGCGGGACCTGGTGGACTTGGCTACGACAGTGGGCCAAGGGATGGCCAAGTCCAAACTGGGGAGAAAGGAAGCTGGTGTGCTTCCCTCATTGTACATTTTGTATTATTTTTGTAAATATCTATTATTATTATTATTATTATTATTATTATTATTATTATTATTATTATTATTATTATTATTAATAATAATAATAATAATCTTACTTTATCTTCTACTACTGTAATGTGTGTGTATCTGATCCTTATTTTTTTAACAATCTTTTACTTAATTATACACTTATTTAATGTTTATTCTTTCTTTCGTCTTGTTAAATGTTTTATTCTTCATTTTTCTCAAGTGGCTGTAACGTAAGCATTTTCCCCCTGGGATGAATAAAGGAATTCTGATTTCTGTTCTGAGAGGCAACAGAGGCAGCAGGCTGTGCTGCTCACGCTGGTTTGACGAAGATGTTGTGCTCCTCTTTATCCTCTGATATAAGGAGCTCAGAGGTGGCATCTTCCTTATCCTCGTAGTCCAGTACAAGGACGTCATCCTCGTGCGGAAGGACAGTGGCCAGGACGAGCTGGGAGCCCCAGCTGGTACCAGAGGCCACTGTAGTCTCCATCGGAGTCCCCTCTTCTTCAACCGTTGTGACGGCAGCGTTGTCTGGGGGAAGGTGGAGGTCAAGCGCAGACAGACTAGCTTGGCGTGCTCGCCGTCTGTGGAGACTCTGAACTGTGAACACCACACAGTGTCGACAGGCATGCTCCAGCCCGAGCAGACCTGGTTTGTGTCCCTGCTCGATATTTTGTTCCCGCATCCACAGAGTCGGGCTTGGGAGTCTCCAGACCCTCTGGTGTGAGTAGCCATGGCCTCCATCCCTGGCAGCAGGTGCGCAGGCAGGGAGTGGCGGTGGTTATCAGGATTAGTTTTCATTTTTTTTAAAACCCAAAATAGTTCCAAACTTCTGGCTTTAGCTGCGGCGGGTTATCCAGTGGAGCACCATCTGCATCTGCCATGTTTGCACTGAAAGCTTTGCTCTGCTATTGTCCGAATACTCGGGTTGAAGTAAAAATGTAAATAAAATAAATTTAGATTTTTATAAATGTTAATGAAATCAATCCAAAATCGATGAAATCAATTTTTTTACTCAGCTATACTTGGAACCAGTTTGATAAATTGCTTGCATACATTTTTTTAAATGTTTGAAAAGTACACTGACTTAAATGATCTTTTATCAATTATTCTCATTTAGGACGATGATTGAAGTAGGTGAATTGATTTGTTTTACTGGTAAATAACTTGAAAATAGTCTTAATGATCTGAATGAAAAAAATGTGATAAAATCACAATTGTGATTTCACAAAGAAAAAATTGTGATGGTTTTTTTTCCATATTGTCCACCCCTACGATAGATGGTTGGGAGCGTGTGTTGGATCTCACCTGAGTTTTGTTCTCTTTGTGTTTGCGGTTTACAGGCAGCTAGTGTGACGGCCCAGTGTCAGCTCGTCTTTTCAGGTTCAGAGTTTGGACAGAACGCTTTTAGTTAGAGAGTAGAGAGTGTTGGGCACAGCATCTAGTTACTACTCGTCTTACTCAGGTCTCTGTGCTGTTGACCAGCCTGTCCTGATGCTGCTTGTAAAGCGTAACCTCTGTCTATGTAATCAGATTCCATAAGCCCCCATCCTGTCTGTGTATTACTGAGCCCTGTATGTGGGTCCATTCCTCTCTGTTACCTGGTCGTGACACACACTCACGCACCCCTACAATGCAAATGGTGACTTGCTTTTTGTCAAGAGAATGCCATTGGTGAAGAGGCTTGTCACTCAAACATTACTGACCAATGAGGAAGCTCCGCCCACCATGGAACATTTGTGTCAAAATGGTTTAAGAAAAAAAAAAAGCTTCAAAACTTTTTTCACTTAAAAAAAACGTTTTTTTGGGGCTCAAGACTGAATCTTGTTTATTTTATATCTGATAATAACTTACATAAAGTTATGGTTGATAAATATGTCTCGGATTTTCTATAATTAAACCAGATCAAACTTGATTATTTAATCATTACTTGCTGAGAGTAGTACTAACAGGATATTTTGGTGTCACAATAATTACATTACTGTCTAATGGGACCAGCTTTGTCTGTGAACATGTGAAATATAATTTAAAATATTGCGTTTCACAAGTTGAATGAATAGTGACCAGTAGGGTGGGGAATCGTTTGGATTTGAAGGATTCTGATTTCGATTCCTGTTCAAAACAATTCTCAATTCCGATTCTTTGAGTTATGCAGGTCAACAGGTCACAGCCTTCACAGGAGAAATTTTTAATGTGAAAAAGCCTTTACACAGGCCATTTTTATTAATTCACTGAGTTGATATAGTTTAATTTGGTTGCTGTACTGTAGTTAGGGTATTCAATTACAAAGGCCCCCAACTGTAACTGTAAAACTTAAAGCTGCTGAAAGAAAACTACAAACAAGTTGTCAGCAGTCTAAAAAACAAAGAGCTACAGGTAGATGTGAAACAAAACAAAACAAACTCAAACCCTGCAGCAGTCATGTGACAAATCAATCAACAGTTCTAGTTGAGAAAGATTAAGTTAATTTTGGACGACTTGCAGCGATAACCGGCTGGTGACGACATAATCCAAGATGGCGGCAGCCCGGACTACAGCCGATACTATTTAATAAGAGCTTTAAAAAACATAGAAATAATGAAAAGAGTGGATGGACCGAGGCATAAACATGCGGACTTTCAGACAAACACACACGGACTTATTAAATTCTATACGTAAGTTCACAGTGCATTAGTGAATAGATCCAACATGGCTGCTGCTATGTTCTCTAACGTAGCAACAGCTACAGTCAGGATGACGGCGCTAGAGATGATGATGATAGAGAAACTTTCTTTTGAGGAAAAACAACAGCTTTTAAAAGATGGAGACCAACACCTGAGCTACCAGACCTTCAGCAAAGGTAAGGTCAGAACATTGTTGGTATTTTCTACAGTGAATGGAACAAAAGGAAGGATTGACTTTGTGGATGCTCCTCACTGAGGCTGTTCTGTGTTGTTGTTGTTGTCATTTTCTCTGTGTTTCTGTGTTTCCAACACAAACAACAGATGTGCTGCCGTGTCATGAGATGTATCTTAGAGTATGGAGGCTATATTAAATAATTGTTTATGTTTCTTTTATGGTGTTTTGCGATGATTTTGTTTGATTAACACTTGCCAGCAGAAACATATGAAATTGTCAATAGTGGTCTCGATTTGCAACGTGCCCATCCAACCCGAGTGATCACGGCACGTCACTGGTAGGGCCCCACAAAGCTACTGGGGGCCCCTGAGGCTCCTGTAGGCTACAGCCTCATCTGAGAATCAAAAATTGCTTGTCTATGTAACCAGAGGCGGGTTTAGGAAATCTTGGTTAGGGGATCAGACTCGAATTATGGTGGCACACTAAATTTTAAATAATAAAGCAACCATTTAAAATGCCAGTTAATAATACTGTTTACCCTAAATGATATAATGATTTTCAACATGGGCGTTTCCCCTATGTGTTAAAACAACAAAGCATGTTAAACATTTAAAGAAAAAAAACTTGCATGTGATTTGTAGTTAATGCTATACATTTTTTCAGTTTATCTGCGTGTAGATCAAATACCAGCTCTGAAGGTTCCTACGCAGTATAAAGGTTTAAATATCCATGCAATTAAAGTGATGAATGCATGACTATTTGTTTTAAAAGCATAAAATTAGTTTATCCTGACAAAAAACTATATGTATTTGTTAAGTTAACTCATAAGAGCCGACTGCCAAATGCCAACCACTGCAATCGAGCCGTAAAGGTGAGTTCACACCGAACGCGACTGTAGCGACTGCAGTCTCATCAATCGCCCCTGATGAGTCGCTTGAACATATTGGTGCTTTCCATATGATCACTCTATTGCTCCAGTGACGTGGTGACCAGGGAACAGAGTGTGTGCGTGTGCGTGTGCGTGTGCGTGTGTGTAGAGCCGGAGAGAGAGAGAGAGAGAGAGAGATCTGATCACTTCTTCTCCGGCCGTATGTTTACAGCACATATAGACAGCTCCGCTTTTACAGTTTAAATGATCAACTTATGGAGTTACTAAAGAATGAGTTCACTCAGAATGTAAGCGTATTCAAGAAGTTAATCGCTTTAATTTTGCGCCGATAAATTGAGGAAGTGTAGTACAGCCCTCTACTGCTGCCGTCTCTCTGTAGTGGGGGAGGGGCTGCTGCCTCGGAATTACAGACAAAGATATATAATATTCAATTTACATATGTACATAAAGAAAAAAAACTTTTACTTTAAACAACAGATTTAATGATTTAAAATTATCCAAAGTTTCCACTGCTCTTTTGTCTTATACTCCATGTAAAGAGGTCTTATATTAGTCTATTTTCTTTTTAAAGTGATGGAATCTTTGTGTCTTTAAACTCCAATTACATTTATGTTCATAATATCTTCCCTACAATATAAACAAGTTCAAAATATAACTAGTTTTTAGAGTTTGTGTCCACTGTATCCAGAATAATAATAATCTTTCTCAACAAGAACTGTTGATTGATTTGTCACATGACTGCTTCAGGGTTTGTTTGTTTTATTTAGTTTCACATCTATCTGGGCTGCAGCTCTTTGTTCTAAACTTGTGTGTAGTTTTTTTTCAGCAAGTTTACATTTTACAGTTACAGTTGGGGACCTTTGTAATTGAATACCCTATAGTTACAGTACAGCAACCAAAATTAAACTGTATCAATTGTGTGAATTAGGGATGAGTGATTTTGACAAAAAAAATTATCAAGATAATTTCCACTATTTATCACGATAATGATAAAAATCACGATAAATAAAAACTATAAAAAAAAATAAATAAATAAAAAAATCCCAACTTAGTGTAAACAGGTTTTTTACAAACACAAATAAATCTTAATACATCAACACTAGACACATTAAAAAGGCTACAATATCTGCTGACTCAAACAGCTCATGAGCTGATATTTTATGGAATATATTTGTGCATTTGGATCACTATTAGTGTTATTGTATGTAATTCATTTATTTCCTCACTTGAAATAAAATTATTATAAAAAAGCACATTAAAAGCACAAATAACTTCAATAGTGTTTTTACTGTTGATGAAAAATATTAAAAAAAAATATTGCGTTTCACAAATTGGGATGAATGAATAGTGACATTAGTTATTATGCTAATATTTATTTCACACAGCGTGTGACATGTTTAGCTTTTATTCTTCCATACAAGTGTTAAATCTGACCATAAACAAATTGATGGATCTGTGGTTTTATGACAGTAAGACGTGTTCTTTTTACTTGGTTTATTATTCCTTAGCTCAGTCTGTGCGTCGGTGTGTTAGCTTAGCATAGTTAGCTTTAGTTGAGTTTCCAGTTCATAATAGTTGCTACGGGTTCATCTCTGTCCCCGTGTTTGTGGAACTTTGGGTGGATCTGACGGAGGAACTTGACTCGGTTCCCTTTGTTGGATGGTTATCTGGTTTTAACCAAGTAGTGGTCCATGATGTATCGTAGCATAGTAGCTTCTGGTAGCTGTGACGAACACCTAGGGTTGCCAACCGTTCCGTAAAAAACGGAATCGTTCCGTATTTAGAAAAAAATGGATGCGTTCCGTATTAAAGTAAGAAGGAACGCCATTTGTTCCGTATTTCTGTCAGAGCCAAAATGAGCAAACATTAATCAATGAACGAGAGAGGACGTTTTATTTTGAAACTGCACAGTATGCCAATTTCCTACTCTTGTGTTTTGTTGTCACCAATGAGATACGGGCACTTACATTCCCACTCAGCTCATTGGTCAAGATAGGCTCACTTCCTTGTAAGGAAGATGTGTCGGCGAAACAGAGAAAAACAAAGCAGCATGGACGACACCGGCTCGGAGAATATACAAGATTTGCCAACCAGTACTGCTTCTACAAGCACTGACAGTGCTACACCTCCCAGGAAGAAACAAAGACGTTTACAAAAATATCGAGTTGAATGGGAAAAGGATCACGCATGGCTGGGGAAAGTGCATGACAATGAATATAAAGCAAACTGCATAATATGTCGGCGCGTATTTTCAATTGCCCATGGTGGCATTCATGACGTGAAACAGCATGCAAGTGGTACTGGACATGTCGAAAGACAACGGGCCAACCAAACAAGGGGAAGCCTTGACCGATTTGTTGTTCATCAGGCAACTCCAGAGGCAGATGTGGTAAGTACTTCTGGTTATAGAAACGTGCAATGAATAAATGTCAGACTCAGCATGTTATTGCCAGCGATATTACAATAGGCTTTAATGATAGTCTACAGTAGGCTATCATTAATATTTTATAATACTTTATAAATAAAATGTGATTGATTTATTGAATATAATTGCAATTGGTGGATTAATGCATAAAATGTATTTCCAAAAATAACTACAAATACATAGATAGGCTAATTGATGAGCACAAAGACCTTATACATTTCTAATAAGTTCAAACTTTTCATAGATATTTTCATATGCATATGCATATTTTCATGTGCAGACAGATATATATTAATTGCATGTTGGTAACCCTTGATGTAACAGAGTTATTGATTATTGTAACAGAGTTATTGAATATTAGTTATTCTGTAGATATAATATGCTTCTGTTTGTTAACCTGGGTTTAGTAATACACGTCGACTATAGGCTAATAAGATAATTTATTTTTTTCCTTCTTGATAGGTGACTGCTGCAGAGGTAGCTCATGTGTACCACACAGTCAAACATGGTTTAAGTTATAACTCAGCCGACTGTGCACTCAAGTTGATCACCCGAACGCTGAGTGACTCCAACATTGCCAAGAAGATGTCCTGTGGGAGGACAAAAGCTGAGGCAATTGTGAAAGATGTCCTGTCTCCAAAGGCGATAGAAGCTGTTATCAAACAGTTGAAAAGAGATGGTAATCCACTACCATTCTCTCTTCATACAGATGCCTCAAACAAAGGCAATCGCAAGATGTTTCCCTTGGCTGTACAGTTTTTCACACCAGAGAATGGGATAGTCAACAAAGTAATAGATTTTGTAGAAAATCCAGATGAGTCTGCAGAGGGAATAGTCAGATCAATCCAAAGCTCCCTTGACAACACAGGTTTATTCCTTGATCATGTGTCTGCATTCAGTGCTGATAATGCAAATGTCAATTATGGTGTCCACAATTCTGTCTTCACAAAATTGAAAGAGATCAACTGTGAGATACTTCGTGGCAACTGTCATGCACATATCATTCATAACACAGTGAGAAAAGCTCTGGACCAGCTTTCAGTGGATATTGAAAATATTGTCCTCAAAGTTTATGGCTTCTTCTCCATCTCTGCCAAAAGGAGAGAGTCTCTGAAGGAGTTCTGTGAGTTTTGTGATACTGAATTCCACGAAATCCTGCGCCATGTAGTGACCAGATGGCTGTCACTGAACCCTGCAATCACCCACCTGCTCCAAAATTGGATGCCACTAAAATCATATCTGATTAGCATTGGTGAGGAATGTCCAAAGCGTCTTCAAACATTGCTGAGGTTGAGAAAAGACGCTCCTGGACCAGAGGAGGAGGCAGACATTGTAGAAGTGTACCTTCTCTTTTGCAGTAATATCATGTCCTTGTTTGAGGAGGTGGTGAAGAAGCTGGAGACAAACGTAACTTCGTCTGTTGACCTTTATTGCATCATGGAATCCTTTCTGAGGAGACTAATTCAGAGAACAGATGATGGTTTCTACGGTTATCTCACACGACAGAGGCTCCAGCATCTCTCACCATCTGAAGCTGATGTTGCCAAGCAGGAGTTTACTGCCTTCTTAAACACTGCCATTAGTTACATCCAGAAGTGGTTTGACTTTTCAGAGGAAAACTGGCTTTTTCACCTGCAGCCCCTCTCTTTAGAGTCTGGGAAGATATCTTTTGATGAGATGGAGAAGATCACTGAGCGGCTTCACATGGTTAATAGGTAAGTTAGATACAAAATGCAAATGTAAACCATGTTTTACTATTGTTGATGATTATGAAAGTCCATACAACTCATAGAAATATTCAAATAAATACATGTATATACACACACAACTTTCTACACATATAATTAATTTAGTTAAATAAACTGCAAAATACTGTATAAAGTTCTGAAATGTGTTTTATTTCTGTATTGACCACCTTATGGCCTGTGTACCATTTATGACTAACACAACCTTTCTTCTCCTCTGAAAGACTTAACATCTCCATGGACAGCCTCTATGAAGAATGCATGACCACAAATAACCTTCTTGCACACCTCACCACAGTGGCCCAAGAAAAGGAACAGTGGCAACGCAAGGGAACAGCAGAGAGGTGGATGCAAGTTCTTCAGGCAACTGATCTCCCCAACATTCAGGCTGTTGTATCCTTTGTCCTCAGCATCCCATCTTCCACTGGGTTTGTAGAAAGGATTTTCTCCTTCATGAAAAGCAAATGGACAGATGTGCGGAACAAATGTTCCATTGAACTTATTAGGAGTGAGCTTATTGTCAGCCTCAATTATGACATGTCTTGCTCAGAGTTTTACTCTGCAGCACTGAAAGACAAACAGCTCCTTGCTGCAGCAAGAAGTCAAAAGAAATACCAATGGAAAAAGTAGGTTATGTACCACTGAGCTCTTAGGATCCCAAGGTCATTCACATTTCTGTTTCAATACAAATGAACATTCCAGGCATTTCAGGTAAAAAGGTTTTTTTTGGCACAGTGCAATGGTTCTTTGAAATTGTCTTTACCATTTTGTACATTAACAGTCCTGTATTGCACACTGTTTTAAGTTAAAGAGGACTATTTTTTCTTAAGAGAAACCTTTTTTGCATTTTGCACATTCAGTCTTCATATCCCACTGTTTTTAGAACACGAGGACAATTCATTATTTAAAGGAAAAACTTTTTGTTTCTGTTTTTTTTGTTTTGTTGCTAGTTTGCACATTTTACAAGCTTTTAGAACTATTCAGAATAATTTCTGTTACAGAAATTATATTTTTTCCAGTGCAATAAATAGATAAATGTTGTAACAACAATTTATTTCTGTGTATTCCATGGAAGGAGGGGGGGGGGGGTTACATGGTGGATTTGGGTGGGAGTTGTGCCGGGGGTCCTTGCTGTTGGGCAGGGGTGTTCCTTATTTTTTTTGTAGGGAGTTGGCAACCCTACGAACACCTCACACACACACAGACGGCTGTGTGTGTGGGGGGGCGATGGCTGTGCACACCGTGCAGAGATTCCGTAAACAACGGTCCGCTCCAGAGAATAAGTTGTTGACAACAAACAGGTAGTTTTGGCCTGTGGTACGTGTTTTTTTTTTTGGGCATTCTTGGCTAAATTGAGGGACAAATGGCCTGTGGCCCTTGCTAATTTCCGACATGGGAATTTATCGTTTAGGCGCCAGGCGCGGCCAGGGACCAGCCACACTCCCCAGCAGTCCAGGGGGCGACCCCCGCCGCACGCTAGCCCGAAGTGCCCCCCCACCCCAGCCGCAACAGGGAGTGGCCGGGCAGGAGAGAAGCCCGCGCCCGTATCAGGGCCAGCACAGGCTCGCAGGGCACCACGATACAACACCCTCTACAGGGAGGCAGCCCCGGACCCCCCGACAAGAAAGGACGCTATCAGTTCCAGCTCTTCTAATAAATAATTCAGTTTTTCTCATTCCTACTGTTGCTGACTATTGTTCTTTGTTTAAGTATCACTGGGTTAACGTTTTTCTAACTTTCTACACTACAAAATAAGTCATGAAAATATGTATGTTTTGCACTGATATTGGATCTGCCAATATGCAAAGTTACAATATCGGTATCATATCTGAAGTAATAGTTGTATTGGGACAGCCCAAGTTTAAAAAAAAGTGCAGAAGAAGGAGGAGCTCTCAGGTAATCAGCCAATCAGATTGTTCATTGCTCCTGCAGAACAAAGTCAAACCTCAAAGTCAAACTGTTTCCACTGAAGACCTTCATTAACAAATCCATGGTAATTTAAATTCTTCAGCAACAAAATCAAAGCATTTTCCTCCACATCATCTGATCTCTGAACTAACTGATTATTTTAGTCAATTTCAAAGTGATACACTGCAAAGGATGGATTGATTAATATTTCTAGATCCTTCTCGTTCATTCTGTCTCTTCCATTCCATGCTGATGTTACAGGTGAATGGAGGTGTCTGAAGGAGGATTGAGGAACCACTCAGCCGTGACAGCAAACATGGACTGCTCAGAAAAGGTGAGTGGAAATGAGTGGATAAAAGTCTTTCAGCAAACGTGGAACCAAACCAGTGAATGTGGAACCAGTGAAGGACACCTTTAAAGCTGAACATAAGCTGGAAATCTGGTGAAACATGTGACCTCCAATTGCTCAATGACACAGACAGGAAGTACAACAACAGATCAACCATAACATGATGAGCCCTAATAAGAATATATTCTTTAAGTAAGTAAGTAAACACTAAACTTTACCATCATATATATTAAAAAACATGACCAAAAACTCTGTTTTAACTCTGTCAGCAGTGATGCACTTTCAGTGTGAGCTCGTGTATGTGAGGGATTGAGAACGAACAGGGAGACAGGCAGACCTGATTGGTTAAAAAAATTGGATTGTTTTTTTTTTCCATTGGCTGAAGTTATTACAGATGTACAGCTGCTACAGTTGAAGGATTTTCTTCATTTTTTTTATTTTCTTTTTATTTATTTTATTTATTCAGTTCATTTCCGACATGGTTACAATCACAAAAATTCACTTTGACATACAGAGCAGAAATCACACCGTTTTTTTTTTGTCTTTTTGCATGCCGGAAAGGGAGACGGAAAAAGCAGTTTGCTTATCTAAATCCGTCCCCTGTTTTGAACACAGTAAATTTGACATCAAAGCATGTTTCTTTCCTGGTCGAACATTCTTATCTTCTTCATACCACAATTATGTTTTTTTTTTGTCCCTTTTTTGTGTTGGATGTGTTCTCATCTGCAGTCCTTGTTCCTGTTATTACTCCTCCTCTTTCTCGTTGTTATCTGTATCCCCTCGGGCTTTCTTTTCCAGGCGTTGTTTACGTTCCTCCAGCTCTCCACACGAAAAGTTCTTCTTCTTTCGAAGTACCTTGATATCCTCGGAAAGCCGTCTCAGCATACGATACATCAGAATGGCACATACCCCCATCATTAACAGGCCAAAGATTATGACCCCTAGCAGATAGATGTCTTCCACATCTTCCACTGACAGCAGAGAGAGACAGAGCATCTGGCTTCTTCCCTGTGCATCCATGACATATCCACTTGGGTATGTGTCTTTTGGACACGCTGGTTCGTGCTGTAGTGATCGTCTCTTCGTGAAGATTGAGTCGATGGCGTTCAGTGACCAGTTGATGAGTTCCATGTCGTCGCTGTTTTGATCTTGTATGCGTGTAGGAATATCCTCCGTGTCTTCTCTTTAAATCTTATCAGATTTTCGAATTGTTTTGTCTCTGCCTCAAGGATATTCCAGTGGTTGATAGCTTTATACACAGTACTGTTTCCATATGTTAGATTTAACCCTGTCTAGTCTAACCACATTATTATTTCTGAAGTCATAGGCTTTTTGTTTGTATGTGAAACGTTTTTGTATTTGATGTGGTAGTTTTTTTAAGTGAAGCCCTAAATGCGTGTATTTGTGTGTTGTAGTGTATTATTTCTTGCAGTTTTAGGTATTTTGACTTCTCAAATAAATCGTTTGTGTGCGTTGTGTGGTGCTTTATGTAAAATTCTTATAGCTTTTTTTTGTAGTTTAAATAATGTTTCAAGATACGTTTTGTAGTTATTACCCCATATTTCGGAGCAGTAATTTAAATGCGTTGCTATGAGTGATGAATATATTGTTCTAAGTGATTTGGTATGTAGGATTTGTTGAAGCTTCCATAGGATGTAACTGCTTTTGGCAACTTCATTTTTAACCATTTGTATATGTTTTTTCCAAGTCAGCTTCTCGTCCATCCACACTCCTAGTACCCTATATTCTTTTACTTGTTCTATTATTTCCATGTTTAGTTTCAGTCTTATATCTCCTGTTTTTTTTCTCTTTCTGAAATTGATGAATTTTGTTTTGCTAACATTTAGGGCTAATTTATTTACATCTAACCAAGTTTGAATTTTTGATAGTTCTTCATTTGTTGACTCTATTAGAGTTTTAATGTCTTTACCTGAGCATAGGATGGTTGTGTCGTCTGCAAACAACGTTAGTTTGAGACAATTTGAGACTTTGAAAATGTCATTTATGTATAAAATGAACAGTTTTGGGCCCAAAATTGAACCCTGTGGAACACCACATTGTATGGTTTGGCATTTTGATGTGTGTTCTTCAAAGTCAACATATTGTCTCCTATTTGTCATATAGCTTTTAATCCATTTTAAGGCATTGTGCTTTATTCCGTAATTTTTAAGTTTTTCTTCTAGAATATCATGATTAATTGTGTCAAAGGCTTTTTTTAGGTCCAGAAAAATTCCGAATACAAATAGTTTTTGTTCTAGTGCATCTCTGATATTCTCCGTGGTGTCAATCCTTTTTCAGAGAACAAAAGATCTTAATTTCTGTCAGGACATAAATACATTTTCAACCAAAAACTAAAAAGGTGTGTCTGGAGAAAATCACCAACCCTAGCTTTAATTTCAGGTATTCCAAAAAAAAAAAAACTGGTAAAAAAAAAAAAAAATCTTCATAAATGTCATTACTAACAATTCTTTATTTTCAGTGGGTTCTTCTGAACATGAACTGCCCTGAACATGAATGCAACATTGCCAAACATGAACATTTCTTCTGAACATGGCTTCTCTTGCCTACTTCCTTCTGCCAGAGACCTGGCAGCGCTTCCTCTCACATAGCTGAGCTACATTTGGCTTGTGCTCATCACCAACCTTTCTCTTCACTGCAGGCTTTGAACATGACATGATATCGGCTAATTGCTGTCACTCTCCTAATATAGTTTTTTTTTTTTAAGCAATAAAGTTAAAATCACGTGTTTAGCCAACCAGATGCACGGAGAATGTCATTTCTGCTTTTTCTTCCGGCGACAAGAAGGCGGATAATGAACCACTCGGCAGCAATTGCCTTTTCTTTTGCGCTCAGTGTTCATGTATGTTGTGATGACATGAACATAGTGACATTTGTAGATGGTAGAAAGTACCGAGATAGAGAGCGGGAAAAAAAAAGCGATCGTCAGTGGGGCATTTACTATCCGTCGGGACAGTGGGACATTAGCCGATTATAGCCGATATAAACCATGTGTAGCAATGCTTGAGGACAATGCCACCCTTGACAAGATGGGCACAACGTCCAGAATAAAACCCACAGGCAGAGAACGTGGTTCCAATCAATTAAAACTACGTTATAAACAATAATTAAAACAAACTAAACACAGGAAAACAGATGGTACGAGGACCTGCAAAGGAAAGAAAGACAGGGCTGGGGCTTACCACGACAGCGGTAACAAAAAGGGGAGGATCCAAACTCAACAACACCCGTGAGACAGCAACCAGACAAAGTGAAACACACGGAACCACCACCACGGAACCGCTGTCGCCTACAGGCTCCCAGCACCTGGCAAACAAGAAGAAAAAACAATCAAACATACAGAAATGGCAGCCCTCATACCATCAAAAAAACAAATGAGCACAACCCAAATAAACCATAAAAACAGCACAAATGGAAAATAAGAATGAACAAATATGTCAAAACTCAACACCTTGGGTTATGAAAACACAAATTATAAGAGAAGTAAATGATAAAACGTTGAATCTGCGGCTTTAAGCAGCTACTGTCCCAGGCACAGAAGGACAGAGTCACAGCAGCCACAGACACCAACTTGAGAATGTCACAGTGATGTGAATGAGATAAAGAGGAGAGCCAAAACAGCAGCGTGGACTCAGAAATAGGCAGCTGGCGACCACATACTGTAAAATAAACATATCAATAAATCAAGAACTAATCTAAAAGAACAACTACAAGTTTGGGCTGAAATTGTACTTACAACCCGGCTGTAATCACGCTGCAGGAGGAGGTAAACATACGGCTCAGACTCCACAAAGGAGGGCTGGAAAAGAGTTTTAAATTAACTTCTCCAGACCATCCTCCGCTCACCATAAGGCAGACAATCCAGCGACCTACCTGCAGGATTAGTACTGCGCACACACACAAGCTCCGGGAAGCAGCTCCGCTCCCAGCCACACCACTACAACGGAGGGAAACCGGGGTAAACACAGCGCCCCGAGGATCAAAAACAGTGCATACATACCTTGCCCCACACACACACACACACACACACACACACACACACACACACACACACACACACACACACACACACACACACACACACACACACACACACACACACACACACACACACACACGTAAACTCCGTGAAGAGGAGACAGAAGAAGAGGCCAGCTGGGTGCATTTATATGCAGTGCACTAATTACTGAGTGGCCGCACTGCCCCCCTGTGGTAGGGAGAGTAACTCCCTCTTGCCACACATGGGACGCAGCCACAGAGGCTTTTATTTTCTATAATAACCTTTCACCCTTAACAGCCACTGTTCTTTCTAGGGAATGCATTTAGTTTGGTTCCTTCTCTGTGTTTAATCTCTAACTGTTCTACAGGACTCTGGAAGCCAGAACAAAGTGACATCTCAACGCTCTCAGGACGAAGAAGCTCAGCCACAACAGAGAAACAAAAGTTCCCACTCCACAGAGCAACGAGTTGAACAGCAGAGCCAAGCTGGAGTTAAAGCTAAACATACATGTGACCAGTGTGGAAAGGCCTTTACCTTTAAATCAAACCTCAATAGACATCAACGAATCCATTCTGGAGAAAAAACATTCAAGTGTGATCATTGTGGAAAGGCTTTTAACAGGAAATCAGACCTCACTGTACATCAACAAATCCATTCTAGAGCAAAACTGTTCAGCTGTGACCAGTGTGGAAAAGCTTTTAACCGGATTTCTAACTTAATAAGACACAAAGTTGTTCATACTGGAGTTAAAAAGTTTAAATGTGACATGTGTAGAAAGGCTTTTGCTCAGAAGGAGCACCTGAAACGGCATCAGCTTGTTCACAGTGGAGAGAAACCGCACACGTGTGATGAATGTGGGAAGAGTTTCAATGATTCTGGACACCTCAGTCGACATGTCCTCATTCACGGTGAAATCAAAGCGTACAAATGTAAACAGTGTGGAAAGACTTTCACACAAAGATCAGATTTAACGATGCACATGCAGACTCACTCCAGAACAGAGTTGTATCGCTGTGACCACTGTGGAAAAATATATAAACAGAAAAATAACCTCACTGAACACCTGAGATCTCACACTGGACATGAAGTGTGTCCCTGTGACCAGTGTAGCAAAGTTTTTACAACATATCAACAGTTAAAATATCACCAAATCAGCCACTCATCAGAAAGACCTCATAAATGTGACACATGTGGAAAATCTTACAAGTGGAAATCTCATCTTAATCACCACCAACGTATTTGTGACAAGAATATGTTCAGATGTGATGAGTGTGGGAAGACTTTCAGAACTTCATCTGTTCTCCACTCACACCTCTGTGTGGATGGAGACATGGAGCAGGAATCATCTTCAGATCCCAGCGACACACGGATGGTGACGACACCTTCTGGTTCCAGTGTTGGACTGAAGAACCCAGAGATCAGGATTCACACATAAACCTGCTGTCAGCTGGAAAATGGACACCAACAGTTCAGAAAGTTGTTGATCTTTGAAGACCCGGGGTCTCATTTATAAAAGTGTGCCGAGGTAAGGACACTTCAGCTGGCGTACGATAAAAACCAGGAAGTCTGTAGGAAGTTTTTTTTTAACGATTTATAAACAAGGGCGGTAGTACGTCCCACGCCTTTTTCCGTTTATAAATCACAATCAACTCGAAAATTATCGCACGTGAGGATATTCGGTGACAGTGAACATTACAAATGATAGAAAAGCAGATTGTATTGTGTTGCCTCATCAGACTGTGACAGGTGAAAAATAAACGATCACACATAAAAGCGGAGGAGAAAATGTGTATCACCCTCCATAGGAAGAGTGTCTGTTCAACAGGTGGAGGAAAGGGGCGGAGCTCAGCTTCACAAAAAGCTGGAGGGTCAGTGGGGATTGGGGATCCCCTCTGTGTAACGGAAGTGGGACACACACACAGATGCACTATATACGTATGTGCGAAAAACATAGGATTAAACGCCGCAGAAGCTCGTCTTCCTCCCACTGGAGCCTCTTCCTCTCTCCCGCAGCACCTTGTCCTCACGGGGGGTCCTGCCTCTGGCTGGTCTTTGAAGATCCTCTCCCTCCGGTGTATCAGCCAATTGTTTGTCGGTTTGGTGCAATGATCATGTGATTTTGATTACAATTATTATATTAATATAAAACTGTATTTGTAGGCGCGCACGCGTCACTCACTCCCTGCGGGCGTCAGTATAATTTTTTGCAAATGCATTCTTCAAATAATTGTGTTGTGAAATGTTCAATGTGTTCGATTATTTCACACAAATTCTATCAATTTTACAGAGCTGTCTTTAATTTCAACCTTCCCCTGTTGGCGTCAGAGTTTCCCGTTTCTCATGATTTTGTGCGTACGGCAGAGTCAGAGCTGCCTTGGAGGTGCGCATATTATCTTATATTGTCAGGGTTTTTTTTTTTATAAATCGCAAACTTTGCTTATATGTGGAGTACGCTTTCTTTTGTACGTACACAGCGTTTATAAATGAGGCTCCTGGTCTGAAAGAAAATATCAATACAATGATCAGTTGGAAAAGAAGCAGGAAGAAGTTTCCCTTTGTTCAGTTTCTATATTTTCTATAGCTGCTGTATTCATACATGATGGTATACAAATAATAATAATTATTATTATACACTAATGACAGATTCTGCATCAGGGCTTAAATACTGATCAGTTTGGGGTCCAAAGGGCTGCAGATTATAGGAAAACCAGCCCTAGTTTGTACTTCCACCAATAAATGAAATGTAAAGTATGTAATGCACCAACAATTAGGGATGGGAATCGAAAACTGGTTCGCTCTGAGAAACGCCTCTCAGTAATCAAAATCCTAGGAATCGTTTGTTTGCTTGCCTGTCGGTTCCTCTTACGTTGGAAATACGTAACGATAAACTCCTCCAGGTCCTGTACATTGTGTTTATGCTAGCACCAAGTGAAGCTGCTTCCACCATATAGTTGTTTGCTGTCCACCGCGGAGAATCCACCTCCTCCACCCACAGCAGCGCTGTCCTCTGTGCTGTGTTTGTAGCGTCTCTGTTGCTATGCTACTGACGTCTGGGTTCTGTACACTTGCGCTAAAGTTGCTTCTTGCACTAACTTTTCTTCCAAAAACAACAAACTTCACACACAGCTCATCACCAGTTCATGTCCTCATAAGAAGTAATCAAACACGGAAGGTGCACTGGTACTGATTGTTGTCTTTAGTTTGCTCTTTCACACTGGTTCACACACACACACACACACACACACACGCACACACACACACGGCTGATGACGTCACATGTAACAACGGGGACGGCGTCTCTGAAGGTCCATTTATAGAAATATAATCAAAGGATAAACTAAAGCTTTACCGTTTAAATACATAACAATAAGTGCAGCTGTGCTTTTGATTAATATGTTATTTTTTACTGAATAATTATTTGTTTTATGTCTGAATTAGTTTTGGATCAAGTTGTTCAAGTTCAAAAGGAGCACTGTAAATATTCTCAAATGTTTGTAGCCAAAATGTGTCATATGTAATAATAATAATAATAATAATAATAATAATAATAATAATAATTCATCAATTTCATATAGCGCTTTTGTATATATTATTATCCATTGAAAACAATCTATACCTGGTGGATTAAAAGAGAGCTGATGTCCCTGCAGGGAATTAAAGAGACAAAGATAATATAATATAATATAATGTAATAAAGAGTTAAAGCAAACAAATCATTAGTATTATTTAATTCCCTCACCCAATGAGAATCGATAAGAGAATCGGTAAGGAATCAAATTGATATGCAGTATTGATATTCGAATCAGAATTGCTAAATTCTTATAAATTTCCATCCCTACCTACAATACAATAAGTGACAGATATCAGTCCCTGTTGGATCTTAGTGAGCAACTTTGCTTTAATTTTGTAAAATGTTGTGGAATAATTTTGGAAAAGTTGCAGGATTTAAAAAAATAAACGAAGAGTTCCTCCAACAATTTGTTTTGAGAATTCTACCATGTTGCCCAAATGGCGCCATCTAGTGGACAAAGTTAGTACATCTCCCAAAGAGATATAATTGCTGACAGGGGTGTGGAGATCACAGGTGACCCTGCAGCAGCATTCTCCCTCTTACTGCCATCATCACCCTGGCCATGCGTCCTTAGCATGTACGACTCTTTATGTTTTTGTGGAAAGCTCATGTTAACTTATTTATTTTGTTATAGAAACCATTGCTTGGATGGAATAAATGCTTAAATGTCTCCAGTTGTCCTCATCTCTTAAATTTGAGATACTTGGGTGGTCGACTACTAACTGCAAACCTGAAAATGTTTTAATAATTTGAGTTTACAATGATTCCCATCACATGATACCAGCATGGGAAAACTGTGAGCTCTGCCAATACTGTAGAGTTTACTTAAATACATTTGGTGTCAGAGGGACTGAGATATCTACAACTGAATTAGTTTATCATTTCTACAGTACTTTATGTTTTCCATGTCATTTTTACATTGTCCGGCAGGCTGAACTAGATGATCTAAAGGGTCAGATTTGACCCCCGGGCCTTGAGTTTGATATATATTCTTTATGGAAGACAGTCTATGATGTCCATCATGTGTTTGTATACTGTACATATTAATCATCTGTCGCCTTCTCTACAGTCTATAAAAACTAGTGACATTCTAATAGATGTAATAATCAGATTCTAACTTCTAGATGAATATAAATGCTGTTAATGCAGACCATCTTCATCCATGTACCTTTGAATCTGTTTCTTTTCTTTGTCTTTGTAAAGGTATTAATATTTGTAATGAGTATCTAATACGTCACATAATTATATTTTCTTGATTTTAGATGTGATTTGTTTCATGTAAAGTATATTTTACAGTTGAAATGAATGTGATGAAATGGTTCCTGACAGTGAAACTGCCTAAATCCTGTGAATGGATCATACAGTGTGCTGAATGAATATCAGGGGAAGGGGAGCCCAAAGTGTCCAAACACTCCCATTTTATCACCATATTTACATTTCTATCAACTCTGTGATTATAGCTCATAGATTTATTCTAAGTGATATTTGTAACTCTGAAATGTTGTTAAATCTGTTCTTTAGCCTGTCCAGCCTTTCTTTAGAGTTTAGTATTTTCCTGTAAACTCATGATAAAGTTCTTCTTAAATCTAACTTTTGATGTAAAGTTTGAATCAATGTCAATGTAAAGATATCAAATGTCCAGTGAAGCTTTGTTTCTTTGATTAAAGACGTGTTATTGTCTGTGCTGGATTTCATAGAAACTTATCAGAGAGAGGGAGAGCTTTTCATTGGATAGCACATCATCCTCCATCAAACACATGGTTCCATGAGAAGAACATGGAGCAGAGGTTCCACTAAGAACAGGAAGTGAAGGTTCCTCTGTAAACTTAGTAATTGAGTTACTATATAAGAACAAGCAAGGAAGATTACCACAAAATACTGGATAATAATCAAACTAATATTACATGAATATGGGGAGTAATGAACAGTGTTATTAGAGGGAGTTTATACAGTAAAACTTTACAGAAATCTGTTATTGATAAGGATATTGTCCTTTGTAACAGAAGTGAAGGAGCTGATCATTTCCATGGATTCTTCTCAGATTAGATTAGATCATCCTTTATTAGTCCCACAACAGTAAAACATTGATAAATAATTATATAAAAGTATGAAATAGAGCTGCAACAAATAATTTTCATAATGGATTAATCGGTAAATAAATTAATGGATAAATCGGATAAAAAAAACTTTTAATTTCAGACTCTTTATTTGTCCCATAGTGAATGAAGTGACTGGTAACCCTAAGGTAGTCTTCATTGGCTACATATATTGTCCATACATCTGCAACAGTTTGTTGGTTGTGGTCATTTCAGTTGTCCCTTCCTTTAAAGTTCTCTCCAAGAGCTTTGTAAAATGTAAAATATGTCATATATATTCGGTATTATTCTAAGTGGGAATTTTTGGTCAGGTTTAAACTAAAATCATTTTAATATTCTACAGTAAAAATGTATGAAACTTATCACAGTGACACTAGGGACACACATGGGGGCAAGCTGCCCTCTCCCGAAAGACGAGAGAAACTTCTGGCACGTGTGATACTCTGTCCCATAGTTGAAGCTGGAGAGCAAAAAAAACCTTGTTAAATACTGTTGTAAACTGTCTAGAAACGTAACATGTTTTACTATGAACATGTGTATTTATTTATTTATTTATTTATTTATTTATTTATTTATTTATTTATTTATTCAGTTCATTTCCGACATGGTTGCAATCACAGAAATTCACTTTGACATTCAGAGCAAAATCACATCATTGTTTTTTTTTTTGTTTTTTTGTCCTTTTGCATGCCGGAAAGGGTATGACTTAGAGTTTGTTCTGGTTGTTAAAAAATGCAGGGCTCAAGTTTTGAACTCAGTTCAGAGTGAGGGAGCGGTGTAGGGCGTTATTTTTGTGCCACATTTATGAGCAAATAATGCACAGTTTTGAGCACAAAAACATGTTTTACAAGATCTCAAAATTATATTTTGTGTAAAAGTGATAATTAATCACAAAACTATGGAAGCCCGTTTCCGCCACTAAAAAAAAAAATAAAAAATCACCAAGGAAAGTCATAATTATGAGAAAGAAAGTCATAATTATGAGATAGGAAGTCATAATTCTGAGAAAAAAAGTCATAATTATCAGTTAGTAAAGTATCTTTTCAAGGTTGGGTTTACTCAGCATATTTCTATGTGAATTTGCAAGCAAACAATGTATTTCATCATTTGTAAAGCCCCGTCTAAAGTAGTCTTAGATAGTCTTATCAGCCATCTCTCAGGACAAATTCTGATTGGCTGTTTCGGGAACCAATCCTAACGTCGTAAAGAAGTGACCCTAACACTACGTCACTCCCTTCACTCATTGTTCATAACACTGGTAGCAGCTGAATGAAAGTTTTAATTAATTTAAGTTAATGTCTAGCACAGACACAGACACACACGTAAGAGTGGGCTATATGGGGAAAAAAATCACATCATGATTTATTCTTGTAAAATCACCATCACAATTCAATTTTTTTCATTCAAATCATTTAGACAATTTTTAAGTTATTTACCAATAAAACAAACCAATTCACTTACTTAAAATCATCACCCTAAATGGAAAAAAGGAATAAAAGATCATTTAAAACAAGGTCATTTTCAATTTTTTATTTTTTTTTGTATGTTACAAATTTATCAAACTAGTTCCAAGTACAATTAACATCAAACAAAAGGGCTGACATGTTCTTATAGTCACACAGTCTTTTACTTTGTTTACCTAAAGTGGTGTAGCATTAGCATTAGCATTAGCAACACTTGCTACATAACAAGGCAGCATATCAGTCTAGTGGTTTCTATTTGTTATTGAGGTAATACACTCATGTTAATAAAATCCTACTTTAAGCAGTGTTTGAATCCCTCATTTCACACAGTTTAGACAATCATATCCTTTACAAGATAAAACGTTACTGCTTTGGTTACATTAGGCCTGGGTGATATGGACCAATATTAATACCTCTATTTTTTTTCCTCAAAATGGAAATAGGTGATATAAACTCCATTTATTTTTTATCAATAGTTTTGCAAGAAAAACAATAATGGGTCAAAATCAGTGGAGCCACAAAGACCCTTTTATTAATCACTCAGTGCCAATTGCCAGGCATGGAATTCCTCAGATTGTGCACAATGATTATGGACCTTGTTACATGTCCAGGAGGAAGAGGAAGTTGAGTGTGTGCAGACTGATGGGAGAGAAAGTTGGAGGAACTCCAAAATACAGTAAGAAATCCATGCAACTCTGACCCATAGCAAAATAATAATAATTTTGCCATCAAAAGCCCTGTCTCAGGGTTTTTTTTGTTTTATATAAGGAAACAATGTTAAGATGTCAGAGTTGTCACTAAAGCAAAAAAAAAAGCTTTAAAGTCGCTGACAGGTTTTTTTTTTTTTAGAAAAGGGCTTTTTCTCAGCTTTTTGCTCTGAAATTGAAGATTTGTGTAAAAGTTGTGTCAGGTTCTGTTTGGATTTAGCACTTTTGTTCTGAGTCTTTGTTTATTCTGTCTTTGTTTATTCTGTGTTCTAGTTTAACTCTTGTTTGTGTTTCAGGTGTTCCTGCTTGTGGCTCCACCCCCCAGTGATGTCTGTGTGCTTGGTTGGTGAATGATTAGCTCCCTCATATTTTCACCCAGGTGTGGCCCATTCCCTATCAAGCTTCCCTCACTATTTAGCTGAGTGCTTGGACACAGTATAACTGTGGGATCATTGTATGTGGGCTTCCCTCCTTGTTGCCTTGCTGTGTTTTGGGCCCTGCTCCCTGTATCTCCTGCCTCGTTGGATTTAAGTTACTTTTGTGTGGTTAATAAACATGGATTAGTTCAAAGAACGCTAAAAAAAAAAAAAGCCAACATACAATGGAGCAGTCACTGGCTGTGGCTGAAATGACATGGGCTGGTAAATGATGATCGCTGGGCACCACCACCACCACTTTGATCAGCCAGTGGTGGGCTAACCTCGACAGAGGGTGTATTGTGTGAAGCGGCCGAAACACCCAATGAAGTCGGGGCACACAACTGATGATGCGTTGTAGGGGTGGCGCCCTAAGATGTTTAAAAAAGTTCACCCCATCCATTATGCTGAATATTTAGGGATTTTTAACAAGTCCTATTAAGAATCTAACATTACAAAACGTTTGGAACGCTACGCTGCGCCACGTCAGACCAGAGCCTATTCAATGTTGAATTGCGAAGGTAAACAGTAGCGCTCTTTGCGGTGTAAATAAGTGTTTGTTTGCGCGTGCATGTGTGTTTGTGTGCGCGTGCTCACGCCAGTGTTTGTGTGCTTTGTGTGTGCGCATCTATGTTTGTGTGAAAATAGACCATCCTACCTAAGAGAAGCTGTCCCCCCACCCCACGCAAAACTCTGTGAAAATGGTCTCAATCGTTTGTGCTGTTAGTGCTGAAAGAATTATTGTTTGTGCTGCTTTTGTTTTTAAGATCGAACAAGTTTATTATAAGATGATGTCACTCAGCCCCCCACAATGTCCAAATTGAACAAAAATGGTCTCAATCGTTTGTGCTGCGTTAGTGCTGGTTTGTGAATGACGCTAATACTTTACATGCTCTGCATCTGCAATGCCAACAATATTAAGTTGTCATACTTTTCATCAAGAAAAACATACATTTCAATCTTTGAAACTAAATGAGGAGAGTAAGCATTAAGAGTACAGTTCCTAAAAGCACAATACTGACCTTACTTTACAGCACGGTGGCACTTTTATTTTCTTACCTGTTAACATGCTTGTTGGGTATTTTAAGACGAGGCACTATTCATTTTTCTATTAAACATTATTATTTATTATTATCTAATCTTGCACTAAAGTCTAACGTGAATTTTTTAAAGATGTATAGCTTGTTGATCAAGCTACGTCACAGAAGTGCTCTGTTTAGGGTTGAATGTTAAAATAAGGTGACTAAAAATATAAGGGACATCCGGGATCTGTTTTTTTTTTTTGCTCTTTATCTTTTTAATGTATTATAGAAGTATCAGATCAGGACTCGGTATCGGCCAATTCTCAAAATCAAAGGACTCAGACTCGGGGGCAAAAGAACCTGCTCAGGACATCTCTATCGTTTACTGTTAATGAAACACACACACAAACACACTGTAGGTACAGAGACGAGGCAGAGTTGCGAGAATAACAGAAAACACACCTTTTGTCAGTGATTGACTCGGTTTGGCAGTACTTCACGTATTCTGCAGTCATGAAATGAAATGAAAAAACTCTGGCACTTTTCGTCCATCTTGGTTCTCTCTTTGACTCGATCCACTGTAGAAACAACTCTTGTATTGCTCCGCAAAAAGTTGAAACATAGATTTCAAATTTTGTTGAAAAATGGGTATAGCGGGTATAATGGTCATTAATTATTATTGGTGATTATTATTTATCAATTGATGTGGCTTGGTGATGAGAGGAAGATAATGTGAATGTGTGTATGTATGTAGGTGTATATGAATGCATGTATGTATGTGTATACATATATGTATATATTAATTTTATTGAGACAAAGGGGTGAGAGCTATGCTTCTTCTCACTCCTTTTCGAATGTCATTAATTTATTTTTTCTGTGCTTCATTATTTTTTGCTTCCTCAAAATCTTGATCTCTATATTATGTTGTGGAAATATTTGTTAAATAGCAGGAAGCCTTGTACTATTTGCATATATGGAAATAAAAAAGAAAACCAATAGTCTTTTAGGGTGGGCCTTTTGTTGCTAACATTGCTGACGTTTCTGGTGAGGCGGATGCAAAGCAGAGGACGACAGTCTAACACAGATTTTCCGTTAGTTTCATTTACTTGTTCTGCCCATAGAAACATTCAAATTGTACCAAACATTGCAACATTTTAAAACTATTTTAAACTTATGAAATGACTTGTAAAATATTTATTAAATAATAAACTGCCCTAAAGGCAACACAGTCAGCAACATTCGAAATATAGACAAATATTGCCAAAGTTACAAAATCTCAGTATTGTGACAACACAAGCTTAGTGGGCTACACACATCCAAATACCAAACAAAAGAAATATATTATTAGTCAAACCTGTACACAAATTGCATCCAGTTAAACAGAGACATGTTTGATCTTGTGAAAATGTGTCGAATAGACTTCTTGCGCTTGCAGTTGCGTCACTGACACCTCCTGGAAAATACAATAATTAATGACAAAAGTATAAATTAGCATAGCTAACAAAGTGCATGTAGTAGGAAGTATGCACAAAAGTGGGATAAATACATCCAGGACAAATGAAAATGCATGGTTAGGCTAAGACTGGTTGGCGCTATCTTGGATAAATTGGTTGCATGTTTGCTGAGGCTTAGCTAAGCCGGCTGTGGATGTTTGAGATAAGTGGGCGGTCACAGCTTTCTGAAGAAGACCATGAATGGATCACGGACGCGCAGCTTCGCTTACACCTGCTGAACAACTGCTGCTTCTGCAGCAGGATGAAGAAATAAAAGACATGAGATGAAAAAAAGGAACAGCAGCGCTGCTAAAAAGGAAAAAAGAAAAGCTGGCAGACAATAGCCAACCGCCTTAATGCATAAATATCCCAAACATGTAGAATTAATAAAGTCAACTGCTATAGTGGAGTGGTGGCCTAGTGGTTAATGAAGCGGGCTGGTATTTGGAGGTTCACCGGTTTGAATCTCACCCAGACCATCACTGTGGGATGTTGAGCAAGTCCCTTAACCCCAATCCAACTGCTTCCTGGGTGCCTGCAATTGGCAGCCCACTGCTACCCGTTGGGGAAAATTAGTAAAATGCAGAGTATAATTTCATAACTGATGAATAAAGGTTACATTTATATTATAGTTACAGTAAAAGGAGGTGGAGCTGATTACTTAGATGTTTACTTTTTTTTTTAAGTATATCATAGAATAGAACAGATCTTTATTGATCTCCAGAGGGGAAATTCACAAAAAAAGGTAAAGTATAAGCCAGGATCTGAACTCAGGTCTCCTGCATGGGAGGCAAGAAATCTACTACTGATATATGTTACATATACAGTACAAGTGTTGTGTTCAAGACCACACTATTCGAGACTTGCCCGAGACCAGAATGCACCGAGACCAAGACAAGACCAAGACTTTCGGGAGCCGAGACCAAGACCAAGACCATAAACATTTTTTTTTCAATTTAAAAAAATATATAAATAAATAAAATTATGACAAGGTTCAACAGTTAAATAACATTCTCGCTTTAATTTCAGTTTATTTTAAATACATTTGATGGAGAAAAAAGGTGCCTGCAAAAAATTAACTAAAATATTAAAACTACTACTGCTACTGATAAATTCACAATTATTCTACATATTTGAAAACAATATTTTTATGTCAGCTGAATGTACAGCAAGTGTTTAAAAGTATTTCTGCCAAGAAATAATGATTCTTGATTCTGATTCTTTGAGTTGTGCAGGTCAACAGGTCACAGATTTCACAAGATCATTTTTTAGTTTGAAAAAGCCTTTACACAGGTTATTTTTATTAACTCACTTAGTTGATATAGTTTAATTTGGTTGCTGTAATGTAACTAGAATATTCAATTAACAAAGGTTTCCAGCTGTAACTGTAAAAGTGAAACTTTCTGAAATAAAACTACAAACAAATTGTCATCAGTGTAAAAAACATAGATCTACAGGTAGATGTGAAACTAAATAAAACAAACTCAAACCCTGGAACAGTCATGTGACAAATTAATCAATAGTTCTTGTTGAGAATTATTATTATTCTGGATACAGTGGAAACAGAAACTATAAAAAATAATTATATTGTGAACCTGTTTATATTGTGGGGAACATATTATATAATAAATGTAATTGGAGTCTAAAGCCACAAAAAAAACACCACTTTAAAAAGAAAATAGACTAATATAAGACCTCTTTACAGTTATTTGACTCATTCTGGGCTAGTGCAACTCTGCGGCGATGACGCGCTGGTGACGACATAATCCAAGATGGCGGCGGCCCGGACTACAGCCGACATTATGTAATAAAGCCTTAAAATACATGGATATAATGAAAAGAGTGGATGGACAGAGACATAAACATGCAGACTTTCACACGGACACACACAGACTTATTAAACACACACAGACTTATTAAACACACACAGACTTATTAAACACACACAAACTTATTAAACACACACAGACTTATTAAACACACACGGACCTCAGTAAACACGTAAACGGAACAGGCTTCACCTCTCGGCAGGCACTAGGACCCAGAAGCAGAGTAAGTGCGTCCCCTATCCAGCCTTCACAGGCTGTAATATCATCAGTTTATCATTTTACCAGTTGTTAGAGCTACTGTCTTTACCAGGGAGATATTATTTATTACTGGTGATTGTTTTCTGGAGTTTTACTGGGATTTTTACCGGTGATTAGTTCATATCTCCCTTGCGCTCCGCGGTCCAAACTGACACCGTAGTGTCATGGCAAATTTTATATTCATCATCATATCCTCAAATGTATGTTCATGTGTACAATTTGTCATGTTTTAATACATGACGACTCCATTAATCTTTACACTTTTGAACAGCTGAATCATGATTAAACAGTACAGATCGTATTATTCTCAGTGCAGCACAGTCTCTGCTGACATGCAGATATACACTGACGCACACACTTATCAAGACAGATAAAGACTGGAGCCAAACCTTCTCATAACATCTTCATCATCCTCCAACATTGCCACTATGGGCATCTGACTCCCTCCCTTTTGTCTCTCACTGTTGGGACCTTTTCTTATCTGTATAAAAAGCTTAAGCTTTGAAACTGTTGGGGCGGGGCGCGGCACTTCCTTCGGACGTCCGCCTGGACGGACGCTAATTTTGTTTCACTTTGTTCCACTTTGTATTCTTTTATTTAGTTTAGAATAAAATCATTTTTTATTAAATCATCAATGCTCCTCCTGGATTCCATCATTCAACCAGAGCAATGAATCATGTCTCAAATGAGGTCAACCGTAAATTCTGCCGTAACAATTGGCGTCACGAACAGGATCATCTTCTGTCCACCCCTCGGACAGAGACTGGAGCACGAACCATCGGTTGAACCTCAAACACCAATTCGGACTAAGGTAAAGCTGCCTTTATAAATATATATATATATGTAAATTTTCATTTACATATATATATATTCGCTCTGTGTTGATTTTTTTTTTGAACCAGTCAAGCATTGTATTGATTTTCAGCTTTGAGCTTTGATTTTGATCCTCAGCTGTTCTGTGTTTTGACGCAGTGAATAGCCATGAGAAAGGCTCAAATGGTTGAGGTTCTGTGCTTTTTAATGCTGTAGGTTCTCTCTGGTTTTCTTCGGGCTCGGATATTTTGTTTAGGTCATTATTTACTTTGGTTTTGTTCGGACTCCCACAGCCTGTGAGGTCCTGACCATAGATAGACGGGCAACCAAAGTTTCCAAAACATCCCAGCGGTGTCATGATCTGAGTTCACCTCTGTACCGAAAGAACCTAACCTAAATTGTGTTTCTGTGAATCAAACAGATGAACAACCCAATAAACAAATAATATATGCATACGCATATACAATCTTGGTATGATGTGAACTCAGATCATGCTTTCAGGCGAGTTTTACTTTTTTTTATCTTTGTTTTTATTTTGTTTAAACGTGGAATCAGATTTCTCCCTTTGGCTTGGCTTTAATGCTTTCATTTGGACGAGTGTCAGAGAAAGGGAGAGAAATACAGAGAGCCAAACACACACACACACGTCGCTGCTGTGTTTTTTTTTTTTTTTTGGACGTGTGAACACACACACACACACACACACACACACACACACACACCCACACACCCACACACACGTACAGAGAGAGAAAGGGAGAGAGAGAGAGCACACACACAGGCACGCGCACGGGCGCACGCACACGCCACACCCATCCCAAGAGAGAGGTGGCGCCCCTCACTGGCCAGTTTAGTGCACTACACACTTGTGACACAACATTGTGATTTCTCACTTCTCCCCTGCCGATAGAATAGTGCCATTACACACAGACACTATTTTTATTTTTATTTTAAATTTTATTTTGATTTCATGTTTGATGGGCAACACACACACACACACACAGATGAATACAGTATTTCATTTTATTTTATTTTAATATTACTGTTACCATCATTATCATTTTTTATTATTTAAATTGTTAGTTTCTGTTGGCTTTGTGGTTGTCCCCTGAAGAAACGACATCTTCAATGAAAGAATGAAATCACCTTCAACTCTTACGCTAATGGAATGTCAACATCATTCAAAGGACCAAGCATCAGAAGGAAATGGACAATCAAAGGTGTGTGACCTTTCAGGACTCAAGGACTCAACTCCCATTCAGCAAAGCAATGCTGAAATAACTCGCTCAGTCCCAAGTCAACTCTTCATCGTCTATGAATGGGCCGCATGCCAATGCTGGATTAACACATCCTGCCCCATCATCAAAGACTGAGAACCTGTGGGCGTCGGAGTGGTTGGACACTCCCCCACCAATGAGTTGCGAGTTAAATGCCACGACTACTGCAACAAGAAGTCCACCACAGCCTTTGGTGGTAGAGCTAAATCACTTTAGCCTTGAACTTTGGCATGGAGGGGGACAACTAGCAAATAGCCAACAAGCTTCTCCTTCGCACAATACTAACCCCTCTATCTTCTGACTGTGCACTAGATTATTTTGTTTTCATTTATTCTCTCACACGCAGACAGACCAGACATACAGTCACACACCCACATTCATAACTATGAGAAACACAGAACTTCACACAGAACCCTTCTGTTTGCCACATGAGATCAAGTGTGCCCATCATTTATCTTTGCTTTTATTCATTATGTTGCTCATTTATTTACACTGCTTTGGCCTTTATGAGAAAACAACAAACAAAGGGGAAGAAAATAGTGTTACTGATAAGGCTTTTCTTTCATTTATTTTCTTGATTGAGGGAAGGGCCCCCACAATGCAAGATATGGTTACATCCGCTGAAGACAGAGCCCTCTGTTGCCTCAGCTTTTGGAGCTGAAGTTTTAATTTTTATTGGCCATGATTTTTTTTGAGCTCACACGTTTTTCTCCTTTGTTATTTCTGAACGATTCTTCTTTTTCTCTTTTGTTTTTACTCAATTTCAGGAAAATTGAGACAGAGATTGAGGACTGCAGCCTCAACAAGTTTAAATTTTGACATTTTTTTTGACCGATACCTTCGTAAACAATCTGTACGTTACCCTTTTTGAAGCTGCTTGCGACAGACAGCCTAGTTCAACATTCATTGTTTTCATTTTGCGCGCTTCCCCCTTACCGCGTCGGACTGTCTGGCCGGCCCAAAGCCACTCGACAGCAGGGGGGGGGTACCAAATTTTTCCTGAGAAAAAATGTCCCATTAGTTGCTATGAGTACATAGGCAATTACTTTTCAAACAAGAAGTCCTGGTTTAATGTGCAGAAAAAGGATAAACCTTGCTAGGGAAAGCGCTCTTCGGGGGATAGTGGTCCACCTGATTTGATACATGCTTGGTAACCGAAGACCGTTCTGAACAAATTTCTACGTTCCCTTAGAGTGAGGGTTATTAGAGGTTGCGTGCTCCGTTCTATCTTAGAGGTGCCCAATAAAAGTCCTGACAGTTGTGCGAAATCTTCCCTCGGTTTGGTACCGAGGTTGAGTTTATGTGTTTTCCTTCAGTTTGGTACTGAGGTTGTGTTTTCCTTCAGTTTGGTACTGTTGTGAATTATTCTCCCAAACTCTTATTTTCGAGAGCGGTGGTTGAGCCTCGCTGATTCAGAGATTCTTTTTTACATTTCTGGAGACGGACGGCGGGTGAATTTCCCGCGGTTTGGTACCGCGGTTGAGTTTGTTGAGTTAGACACGGCTGTGCTATTCCTGCCTGATCAGCAGATGAGCAGACTGTCAGTACCACGGGCGATAATCTAAGACTCCGCAAAGGCGGAAGTAAAAAGGAGCGTACCTCTTAGTAATCAGACGATACCAGTAAAAAGCAATTAATTAACACTAAAAGGTTGCCAAGCATGAGGGGGCAATAAGAGCTCATTGACCCCGAGAGACGAGGTGGACTGGCTATCGCCATTGGTGGGTTAGATGAGACCTATATTCTACTTAGACACTATGCAGCAAAACCTTGTGAATGCATGGACGTGAAAATTGAGGCATGAACGTGTGCGGTGCATGAGTGACTGAATGATGACACGTTACGTATGCCTGAGAGAACCGCGTTGTGAGTGCGAATGTGCCGTGGACGTGTCATTGAGTGATTGACCGATGAATGGCTGTTTGACCACACATGTTCCTCTGTTTCACCTTCTTTTCCTCCTGGGTTTTGATGCACTTGATCTTCTCCCTGTTTTTGCCAATTATGTAGTGGGGTGTTCAGAAAACACTGCTGCTTGTTAAAAGAACTATGGTTTTAGGCCTTGGGCCTTCTAAAAAGTTACCAGGTTTTAAAGGTTTTTTCTGGGTGTTTAAAAACACCAAACGACGTTTTTTATATATGATACCACTTTCAGTGGAATGACTGGCTTTGACCTTGACTGACCTTACATGTTCAGTGTCCATGTTTTTTGTTGTTATATGTGTATACTCGTTGTGGTGTGCACTTGTCTACGTCTTCGTCTTAGTTGTTGTTATTATGTAGCTTTTTCCAAAATACAGGTCGCTGTAAGGAGACGAATTAGATCCAACTAAAGAAAAGAGATATTTTAAATTATCCAGTTAAGTCTTAATGGTTTCCTCTCTTTCTGTTTCTGAGTGTTTCCTAACAGAATGCCACCGCCTTCTCGACTCCGATCCTTCCTCCAGCCGCCATGCCTGGTCACTGCTTGTTATGATGAAGGATGAGAATTAAAGGGAAGTATTGTCCATAACTGTAACTGGGAAACAAAGGGGAAATAGATTGAAATAGACACGTGACAATATGACATATTGTGGATGTTCTAACATAATATCTATTCCAGAGACTACAGAGACTTCCAATCCAACTGCGAAAGTGGGGACAGATCTTCAAATTTCCAAAAGGAGTACAGTTGACCCTGGCTTTGACCTTTATGGCTGAGGAGAAGGAGGTCGAGGAGGTTGGAGGGCACAAAGGCAGGCGGACACAAGAGAGAGGAAAACGGAGACACATCCAAAATGATCAGATAAGTGATTTTCCAATGATATTTATCATATGGTTTTAAGAATCCAAATGTATTCTTATGTAAAAAAAGGGAAGGGAGGGGCCAACGTCCCTCTGATTTTTTATTTATATTTTATCATAGGAAAATATACATCAAACCCTCCAACTATTTTCTTCTTGTTCCACCAGCACTTAGCGTGCAAGACCATAAAACACCTTCACTGGGTTTAGACACTTTTAAGGGAAAAATTAAGTGTTCTCAACATTGGGTTGGTGGCCCAATCTGGGTCGCCTGAGATTTAAAAAAGGGTCCTCCTGAAATTCTTGATAATTGATTGAAATAAGTTTAAAGTTGAGTAACTTCCAAGCATTTAAGGAAGCTCTCCAAACCGTGCTGGGGCTCGTCACCCCTACGAATGGGATAAATACAGAGAGCAAAAGACAATTTGATTGTTCGACTCAACTTAACTTTAATTCTGTCTAACCTTAAAGGGCCAATAATCTCGCTAAACTCTGGTTCAGACACAGAATAGGAGACACTTTTGCCACCAATTGACCTTCAAAATTAAGTAAATTACATCTCAAATAATAATTATGAGGGAAAATAATGAAATAAATGAACTGACAAATTCAGCTCTATAAAAGAATTGCTATGTAATTAGGTGTGGAGTGTTAACATTATTCAGAATAAATAAAGGATAGAATAAGATTTCTCCTTCACAAATAAGAGATAGCAAAGAAAATGAAACAAACAATTTAAATAAATAAATAACATTATTTATTTATTTGGTTAAACTCATTTAGCTTTCTCACATCTCCATGTCTCCCAATTGTATGTATTCATCTTGAGAAGACATGTAATCACACTCCACACTTCTCCGTCCGACTTGCATGTCCTTCTCCGTCCGACTTGCATGTCCTTGTAAACAGTGGTTCTCAAATTGTTGCTTCTCACCAGGTAAGTAGATGTACCACAGATAATCACTGCAACTCCAGCTATGCTTCTTCTTACTCCAGGAAAAGAAAATCGAATTAATACTTCCTGCTTTTCTTTCAGCCTCATATTTTCCCACTCGCGTGCGAATGGGCTACAGAGCTAGCATGGCTAAAAGCTCACTAACCCACACCTAACCATTGTGTGATTGTGCAGCAGCACCTTTTAGGATCTGAAAAGCTCTCAGATCCTGACCTCTGACCTGTCTCTGCCTTCCTGGCCATACTAACTATTCATTTAGTTAGTTAACTAAACCTAACACCCCTAAACTTTTATTCTATTCTATTCTATTCTATTCTATTTTATTTTATTTTTTATTTTATTTTATTTTATTTTATTTTATTTTATTTTATTTTATTTTATTTTATTTTTTATTTTATTTTATTTTATTTTATTTTATTTTATTTTGGGTGAGTGTTTTTCCCCCCCACCCCCTTTTTTTCTGTCCAGGTACCAGCTAAAGCCTACCAGGTACCAGGTACCAGCTAAAGCCTCAGTAGTGGGATCGCGCATGTGTTCAGGTACCAGCCAATCCCAAGAGTTTTGTTTTGGTGTTTTTCCCCCTCTTCTGTTCAGGTACCTTCCGATCCCAAGAGAGGTTGCCAGGTGTGTGGAGACTACCCTTCCTCAGACAACAACCAATCATCTACAACGCCGACCGGAACGACCCACACGGCAGTGAAGGTCGCGGAGCAGGCAACATGGATCCAAGATGATTGCCGACACCAGCTGATGCTGAGACGGAGGCTGACCGAACAATGAAGGGGGAACCGACAAGGCCACTGAGACACACACACAAGAAAACTCTCTAGAACAAGGGCCTAGCTTTGTTTATAAGCCACACCAAATGCTCATAGCTAGGTTGAGGGAGGACAAGCTCACACCTAGCTGCAGGAATACAGTCATAAACCCTTCTGCTACGATTGAGGAAAATACTCAAGGTTCTTCACTCATGATGCTATTGGTTACCCCAGTTACCACTGAACTCAGCCGATGAAGACGAGTGATGTCCTTGATGCAAATGATGATTTTTGCTTATCTAGATGCAATAAAGGATGATTTTTGATGATTCATGCCATTAATAATAATGATGAAGAAGTTTATTTCCACATTTTTCTTGATATATCTGTGCCTCACAAAAGAAGAATATATCCAATGTATGACAATAACGATGCTAATGGTTAACCCTGACAGACAGCAAAGGTGGAATATAATAATTTTGTTTCTTGATTTGGTCGTTGAGGCGACCAAAAGTGGGGAATGTCATGGCAAATTTTATATTCATCATCATATCCTCAAATGTATGTTCATGTGTACAATTTGTCATGTTTTAATACATGACGACTCCATTAATCTTTACACTTTTGAACAGCTGAATCATGATTAAACAGTACAGATCGTATTATTCTCAGTGCAGCACAGTCTCTGCTGACATGCAGATATACACTGACGCACACACTTATCAAGACAGATAAAGACTGGAGCCAAACCTTCTCATAACATCTTCATCATCCTCCAACATTGCCACTATGGGCATCTGACTCCCTCCCTTTTGTCTCTCACTGTTGGGACCTTTTCTTATCTGTATAAAAAGCTTAAGCTTTGAAACTGTTGGGGCGGGGCGCGGCACTTCCTTCGGACGTCCGCCTGGACGGACGCTAATTTTGTTTCACTTTGTTCCACTTTGTATTCTTTTATTTAGTTTAGAATAAAATCATTTTTTATTAAATCATCAATGCTCCTCCTGGATTCCATCATTCAACCAGAGCAATGAATCATGTCTCAAATGAGGTCAACCGTAAATTCTGCCGTAACAGTAGCCACACACGTATGAGTGTCACACACGTCACTCAGTCACATTAAGGAAGGTTGTGGTCATTATAACAGGGTGGATTAAATAATGAATAAAGGACTGTTTTATCCCGTTCTTCTCCGTGTTATTATCACATTATAAAAAAGTTTAAAAATAGCAGGAATTAGTGCTGGTCTCGAACGGTCTTGACGGAAAATCCCGAGTCCGGGCAGCCCGAGTCTGAGACAAGACCGAGTCAAAATGCTTCAGAGTCCGAGACAAGACCGAGACCTTTAAAATTTGGTCTCGAGACCAAGACCGGTCTTGACCACCACAACACTAATATATATATATATATATATATATATATATATATATATATACAGTATATATTATTATTATTATTATTATTATTATTATTATTATTATTATTATTATTTTTTTTTTAATAGTGCATGAACTTTACGTCACACATTTTTTTAAACATCAACATCATAACTTTAATTGTCTGAGTTATTCTATGGAGGACCAAACCTGCCAAAATTGTAAATACTTAAATAAATGTATAAATAAATATTGGAATAAATATATACAATAATGAATAAATAAATGGGTGAATAAGTGAATAAAACGGAAAAAAGCTGTTAATTAAATAGAACATAAATAATTAAATGTCTTAAATTTATTGATACTATTATTTATTTATACTTTTTTCAGGTTTGGTCCTCCATATTATTAAGTCTTTTCACTCCGGTTTGTCAAGCCCCGAGAATTTCAAACCTCAAGCTCCGCCTCCTTTTTCTTCTTCTACTGTTTCTCTGTGAGGTTGATTTAACCTGAGGTTGCACTACTGCCCTCTACTGGAGGAGAAAAGAACTAAAGCCTTCGCCTGTGTGTATTTGGTTAGATTATTGAATTAGAACGGGAATAAACGGAAAATAAGCACAGATAGATGTCACTACATTACACCTACTATATCGTATGCACTTCAGAACGGGGCATTAGGTCATTAGCATAGGGCTTCTCCATCACAACGTGATTGTTTTATAACCGATGAGAAGTCGTATCTGATTGGCTGCAGAGGGCACTACGTCCTCAACCAATCAGGAGCAGGTATGAGATGAAAGCGAGCTGTCAGTGAAGACAGAGCAGTTGCAGTTAGTGAGCATTGTGAAGACAACTGTTTATGTGACTTTTAAAGCATCTGAGTGGAAAATGTCCCAATTTCTGTTCTCTGGAACTTCAGCTGCTGCAAGTAAGAAAGACTCAATGACAAACAGGGCTTTTATACTTTAGAGAGGGCCTTTAGACTGGAAAGTGTGTGTTATTACAGTGGTGTAGCAGCAAGTATTTATGTCTCCTCATAAAAATAGTTCCTGTATTTTATTCCTGAGATGGATAATTAAGCAATATCACACCAGAGGGAGTGCTGGTGTGCTGAAATATCAGCACTGGTGTAGATTTGATTGTTGTAAATATCTGTATCTATCTAATCCTTATTTTTAAAAGTCTTTTACTTAATTACTGTATACACTTATTTAACGTTTATTCTTTCTAACGTTTATTCTTTTATTTGTGATTATTTCTTGAGTGGCTGTAACAAAAGTAATTTCCCCCTGGGATTAATGAAGGAATTCTGATTCTGATAATCATACCAGTGCTGATATTTAACCCAACAGCACCACCTCTAGTGTGATATTAGCTGTTGCCAGGCAACACATAAACGTTTCCTAACTGACCGTTGACTTTTGTCTGTATAAAGTCCCAGTGCTGTTGTTGATCTATATCAGCAATTACGTTTTCAATTACCCATGTTCAATTACAATTAAATTAAGATAACAGTGAGCAGTATTTTTTCCCAATCACAATTAAATTACAATTATTTTTTATCCTCAGAAAGTCAATTACAATTGTGTTTTCAATTACTAAAGTCCAATCACAATTACTGAGCTTGAAATAAATAACCTAATAACATTGAACCTACCTCTTGTGTTAGCTTTCTGTTAGCATCTCTTACGATAACAGGTCCTAAATCAGTTAAAACACACTAAAAATTAATTTCTATCATCTAATTTATTTCCTATCCATTGGTTGCATTGTTAGGCTTCCTAATCAATGAAAATATAAGTTCTAATATTTTTGTCGTGGGCATCTGAGCCTTGTATGTGTCAGTGTACCCCTCAATTTTTATATTTTTTTAATGGTAAAATGTGGAAAAGCTGGATTTGAAAAATATTTTAATAATTGTTAACTACATATGTGTAAAACTGTGCATAAAACTGTAACATGGTTCTTTAATTTTTGTGTCAAATTATAATTGACAATTTTTATAGAATTTACATGGTAATTACAATTACAAAATTAAATTTTCTGAATTCAATTACAGTTTAATTACTCTTACAACAGCAACATAATTTTTCAAATGGGATTACAATTATAATTACACCAAAATTGTACTTAATTATCAATTACACGATTACAATTTTAATTGAGCCCAACCACGATCAGCACTCATGGAATGTGACGTCTCTTTTCCAATCAAATTACTAACTGTTGTATGAGTTGCATTGAGTCCCTTCCAGGTACCAAGTCCTGTTGGAAAATGAAATCTGCATCTTCATAAAGTTGGTCAGCAGCAGGAAGCATGAAGTGCTCTAAACTTCCTGGTAGACGGCTGCGTTGATCTTGGACCTAAGGAAACACAGGAGACCAACACCAGCACATGACATGGCACCTCAAACCATCACTGACTGTGGAAACCACAATACAATTATGGAGAAAATATGTTGTCCACTACAGACACATACACAGACTGAACTAGACTATACTCACCCTCTGTTCTTTCTTTCTACTGCAGCAGCTGAACTTCAGGTTCTCCACAGCAGCACTGTGGATTACTCCATCCTGGAGTGTGTTGGTGAAGGCAACTTTGGGAAGGTGGTCAAGTGCCAGAACCTCAGCAACAATGAGACGGTGGCTGTAAAAATAATCAAGGAGGGCTTTGAAGAAGATCTTGAGCATGAGGTACTTGTTTGTACCTTCTATCATATTTGAGGGCTTAGGTTTTGCTACTTCTAAACTCTATGAAGAATATTTTTTGTTATTAATGTGTAATTACTTCAACATAGCAATGTACATTTCAGGACTTCTGTTCTCTTCAATGCAATTTTGGGAATAAACATATCTATTTTTATTTATTCATAACCTAATATTCCATGTACATATCATATCAATATACATGTAAATGTAAAGCTGATTTACGCTTGTTTATATAGCTTTTGTACTTATTACTTTATATATTTATTCATATCTAATTCAACATTGAAAACAAACTTTGTTACCATTTGCACTTTTTTGAGATTTGCAAAATAACAATATAAGATGATCTAAGACCTGTTGGAACCAGATGATGTATTTTAAATCAAACTGTGGATTCTTCTTCTTTTTTTTTTTTTACAGATTTCCATGCTGAAGTTAATCAGTGTCCTTGATGCTGACCACACAAATTTGCTCAAATTTTATGAGCATTTTGTGAACATGAACTACAACTGCCTGGTATTTGAGATTCTGGACGTCGACCTTTACACTCTAATGGAAAACCGAGAGTGGGAGTACCTGAGTCTGACTGAAATCCGTTCTATTGCTGAGCAGGTATGGTTTATAACATTTGTTGTCAGTGTGTGTGTGTGTGTCTGTTCAGTGTGTGTGTGCGTGTGTGTGTGTGTGTGTGTGTGTGTGTGTGTGTGTGTGTGACCTTTTAGTCACAAATTAATGCAATATCATCCGACCAGCAGCAAAAAGGGGCGTTTTGGTTTGTAAGTGGGTACACCCCCTTTAAAGGCAGATACACCCCCTTCTTCTCACTCATTTTTGAATTGTAACTTAACGTCTGGTCTTGATCGGTATTTCATCTGACCAGCAGCAAAAGGGTTAGGTTAGGGTTAGGGTTACTTCTACTTCTACTTAGACTATGACGGAAGTCAAGTAGCGGAAATGATGTATTTTCAAACCCTTTCTTATTGGTTGGTGAAAGGCCAATCAGATTGGTGTAAAGCCTATACAGCAAACAGACAATGTTTATTCTAAACCTGTGTCTTCTGATCTTGTTTCTGCAGCTACTGGTGGCTTTAGATTCCCTGAAAGACCTTGGAATCATTCACACTGACATAAAACCTGACAATGTCATGGTGGTCAGTGGGAAGATCCAGCCATTGAAAGTCAAACTAATCGACTTTGGTCTGGCTATTACAACTTCCAGCATGGAGCCTGGCCTTGACATTCAGCCTCTAGGATACAGGTAGGAGGATTTCTCCTCACATGGCTTAGCTGTGGTTATGACAAACCTGTATTGTATTGTATTGATTTGTTGGTCACAGATTCTCACTCTTAACTCGTGTCCTTGCTCCTCAGGGCTCCTGAAGTCTCCATTGGCCTTCCCTTCAGCGAGGCCATTGATGTGTGGGGCCTGGGTTGTTTGCTCACATTCCTCTACATTGGAGAAAACCTCTTGTCTGTGTCCTGCGATTATCAGATGATGAAGCGTGTTTCAGAGCTTCTTGGTCTACCAAAGGACGACCAGCTCCAGGCCGGGGTTCACACCAGGAGCTTCTTTTGTGAGGCTGAGGGAAGCCCAACATGGCGATTGATGGTAAAACTGAAGTTTTTTTTTCGGCAAACCTGAGTTCCCCAAAGTTAAACTTTACAATGAACTTCATAACACTCATCTTGTTTTCCCAGACACCAGAGGAATATGAAGCTGCGAACAACATCGTACCTGAGGAGCAACAACGTTTCGTTGAGTTCTCTTCTTTGGATGATCTGGTTAATGTAAGTTTTGAATTAACATTTTCTATTTAAACATTTGTTTTTTGTCAATTTAAAAAAAGCAAGTTTTTAAGTTTAATAACTCTTAAAACATGGATGACATAGATTACTGTTTAAATATTCTAGATCATTTATTTGGAAAATGCTATTCATGATGAATGAGAAATTTCCTTTAAACAAAATCTGATGTAAATTCATGCAGTGTCCAAATCTATTCACTGTCCTGTTATTAAGTCTTGACTGCCATGAAGCTTGTGAGATATCCTGACCATAAACTACTCACTGATATGCCTGATGTGTGAGCTTGTGTAATAACCAGTGTCTTGTATTAAAATGCAGGTTCATCCAGGAGAAGAAAGTGGTGAGGCTGAGGACAGAAAAGCCTTTGTCGACCTGCTGAAGCAGCTCCTGCGCTTGGATGGAGATGAAAGGATCTCTCCCTGTCAGGCTCAGTTTCACCACTTCTTCACCACATCCCACCTCAACCAGCAGGAGACCAGCAGACACTATCAACCCTCCTCACAGGTTGATAACACAACCTGCCCTGCATCTGGTGAAGAGTCTGTTCTGGATCAAGCCTGTGTGACAGAATCAAACGATGGTGACAGACTGAATTTGGCCGCTACATCCTGGGATATGTTCTATGTGACTCTGCCAGAAGAAGAACTTTCCCTCACGTCAATCAGTTGTGATGCCTTGGTTGCAGAAGCTTCACATGATCTCCCTCCTGTAACTGATGTGGACCTGGTTTCTGTTCCCACTCCTCATACAAATGATCAAGTTCTGGATCAGTCTTCAAGTGGAGCAAAAAAACGTTCTTTGATGAAGAGGATTCGAAGGCTTTTCCGAAGAATCAAGACTTTTTTTGTTAAGAAGTGAATCCTTATACATGTAAAAACATATATGTTCAATAGTTGGTTTTAGATCATTTGGACTTTCACAGATATATTTTATATATTTTTATATTAAACAAATAAACATGTAAATATTTATTCTTTTGTTCTTGTTCCATGTTTGTGTTGTAGTTTAAGAGCCTCTTAATTTTATATAATAAGTGACTTAAACTGGAGGTGATCAAAGAACAGGTGGAAAACGCTAGAACCTTGGTGTTCTGATTGACTCAGATTTGATCTAACTGCTTATTGTTAGATTAAATCAAAAACAGCCTTCCACCACCGCTGCAGTTGGATTTGCAGGTTTGTAAATTCTCTTAAAATTTTTGTTAAGAACTAATGCTGAAACACACGCTAACACAAAACAATTTAGTCATAAAATTGTGACCAGTGACACCTGCAGAAGGGGCGGAGCCACGGTTGCCCTGACTTCCTGTTGTACTGGTCGCACTCCATCAATGTTGGGTGGAAATATGCCTGATCAGAATAAATGATAAACAAGAGCAAAACCTACACCAAGACCTAAATATCCTCTTTGTCAGATATATCAATGATCCTGATCATGGTACCATGATCATTCACACACTATTCCCATTAATAACCATACAGTAGGTCCAAATGTATGGGCATTAGGGCTGGGCGATATGGACCAGAACTCGTATCTCAATATTTTTTTCTCGAAATAACGAGACACAATATAAATCTTGATTTTTTTTCAACTCAATAAAATCTTACCAAAAAGACCATTATAGGTTAAATTTGCTGCAAAATGCCACACAGGCATATTTATTACTAAACAGCTACACAATATGTGCCATTTTTGGCATTTTTCTTCTAGGAGAAGCTAACAAGCTAATGTTAGTCCGACAGCAACATCACTGTAATATAACATGCTCTGTTAAAAGCATATTACTGCAGCGCTTCTCGCTCTCTCTATGTGCCACACACCTCCACAGCAGCAGCAACAACAACATGTCACTTACAGCAGCCACACGGAGGCTGCTGCGCACACATGAGCAACACATGCACTACAGAGTTCTACTGTAACAATTACAAATCAGACAATGTAAATCAAGCAGCAGTAATTACCTTTCAAGCAGGAAAGTCACCAATTCCATCTTCTACTCTTCCAGACCATACACTGACGCGCTCCAGCCCCGGGAAAGGGGCAGGAACTGTGAGCAACAGCTGTCAAAACAGCTGATCAAACACAATCCTGGCTCCGATTGGTTCTTTTTGCTCGGTCGCGGTGAATTTTGCCAAAGGCTGCAGGAGCAGCAGGGGGAACGCAATGAGCCTGTTTTTTTACACAAACTACTTGTTTCGTGTAAAGCTGTCCTTACATACTGTAGTGACAGCTTTAGCAAATATGACAAAAAGTCACTTTTATAAGAGTTGCAGACTGCACCTTTAAGCCTGTGACGGCATCCACCGGGTTATGGAAAAGTGAATAGGAAAAGAGATAAAAGGGACTATTCGGATGCATCCTGCATCTCAGTGAGTGATGAAAGGGAGTGAGATATTTCGGGATCACTCCAAAAGGACAAAGTCGAAAGAGCAGTAATGATTGGTGTACGGGCTGCACATCAGCTGAGGGAATGTGTAAACAACTTCCCATGATTCACTGCTGCTCATTAGAATCAATGCACTCGGAGCTCTTCTTCTCTCCTTAATGGCGTCTATACGAAACAGCAGAGTGGGAACTGTTGCACCCTGTGGCCACAGAGTTTTTTGGGTCACGGTTTTATTTATCATCTCTCAGTAAACAAAAGAGGTTTACATTGACTTTTTCAAAAAGTTTTACTGATTGCTAGATCAACCCAAATCAGCACAAGTTGACATTTTGACTGAAAAAGCTGCTAAATGATCCTGAATGCTTCACCTCCCATGGAACTCAATGGACTAAAAGGGGCTTATCACGTCACCAATGACGTCATTTCAACATGGCGGAGCACGGGATAAATTGCATTTAAAATGAATACCATACTTACTGTGGGTGTGACATTTTCAACACAACAGATATGTAGAAAATAAAATCACATCATTCTTAAAAAGAAATTAAATTATGTATATATATATATATGACAATATGCAAAGGATGAATACCTTCTAGAGGTAAACAAAGGAATGAAGTCAGACATTCTAGATTGTCTTGCAGATGGTATGTGTAAAATTACCCCATATCCTGAAAGTCATCATTATGAGATTGTGGCGAGAGCACTTGTGGACAAGCATCCAAGCTTGAGGGATCCTGGGTCTGCAGCAGGATGGTATTCGTGGGTCCATAGCCTTAAATACAAGGTTGGAAACTTCCGTCGTGACTTGGCAGTTGCTGGACTTCCAGAAGTGGTTGTGAATAAGCGAAAAGGAGGAGAGGCAAAAAGAAAAGTCAAAAAGTCAAAAAAAGGTGAAGTTCACTTTTGTCCAGGGCCAGAGGAAGGTGACAGTGAAGAAGTAATGGAGGAGAACCGTATGAAGACGGAGAGGGAAATGCTTAAAACCATCCCCGATTGTGACATGGTGGATGAGTTGATGGTGTCAACATTTGCCCAGCGGAGGAGAGAGATAGTAGGTGATGAACCACTACTAAGTGAAATTCGCAATGGATGGCCGGCATTGCTTCAAGAAAGACAGGTGATGTAACTGTTGAAATATTCCTGTTTTGTGTGCTTGCCCTGCATAAATAGTTTTGTATTATTCTAGATAAGAGCTGAATTCGAACGAGTTACTGCCCAAGAACTGCTGCCTTCATTTCTCGATGCACTTGTACCCCGACTGCTGGAACTCTACAAATCCTCAAGCAAGTCTGGAAGGTGCCGCTCCTTGGGTGACATTCTGACCTCCCTTGAGAAAGATGTAAGTATACTTCTCTAAGTAGAGATGGGTAGTACTCCGCTACATTTACATTATACATATTATAATATTGTATATATACATTTACATATATTGTACATGTACTTAAGAGAACAGATTACTAAGACTACTTGCAAAAGTAGTTACTTCAAAAACTTGAGTAAAAAATATACTGTAGTAACTTGTGCCACGATGAGTAAATTTTGAATTGGAAAAAAAATCTTAATTTTATGGGTTAAAATATTTGATTTGTTTTACTAATTCTAATTAATGTTTTTGTTTTTATGGTATTTTCTAGGAAAATATGACAATATTCAAATAATTTTATGTTCTATTTCTCATTTGTCACAACTAAAACATGAATCAAACTTTTACACTCAGTTACTCAATACTCAACACTCAAGTAAAATGTTCTCCCAATTACTTTTTTACTCTTGAATAATTATTTGGGCCACTACTTTTTATTTCTACTTGAGTAAAATAATTTTGAGGTAATGTTACTCTTAATTAAATATTTAGGCTGCTCTACCTACCTTTGTTCATATAAATAACAAGAAAGCATGCATGTTTTTAAATGAATAGGCCACCATTTTTACATACTGAAATATGTTCTTACCTTAGCTTAGACAAGTTCATGTGTACCTGTCTGGTCTTCACGCATGCCCTCAGTCACGTAAACACAGAACAGATGTGTTAGCCTTTCCTCCTCTCCTCTATTGCTCCAAACGAGGTGAAGATGGAAGCGACAAAGCTCTTCCACGTATTCCCTTTTTAAATGTGGATATGTGAAGTGTTACAAGATCCAAGTATAGTCACAAAAAATTAAACAATGTGGATTTTCTAAGCGGGTAAAAAGGGGAACTATATTGTAAGGCGTAATAATACCAGGAGTACTTCGACATCTGCACAGTATCTTCACTTTACTGTGCGGACGCCAAAGGTACAAAGGTACAGGTACAAATGAAACAGTGACCTATTCCTTTAACTAACTAATTACTCAAAATAAAAAGATAAACCTATGAATCGTTTGCAACCCGGAATTTTGTTGATTATTGAAATATTGACCAAATAAGTCATCTCAATTAAATTTTGTTGAATTGCATAGCCCTAGTTTGACTTCAGTGTAATTTGTGTTTGATCGGTTTAATGTGTTCTCAAACAAAATGTTGGATTCACCGAGTGCCACTGATTCGCAAAAATGAGTTATTGAATGAAGATGTATTCCTCTCCCTCGCTCCTTACAGGATCTTCTTGAAAAATGTTAGCAATTGAGGTATTTAAACTTTGCACATTCGCATTAACTTTGGGGTTGATTCCAATTTGTATTTTTTTTTAATTTTTTTCTAAGTTTTTTTTTATTGTTGTTTTTATTCATCATAAAATGTTTTGGTGGCATGTCTTTGTAACACAACTATACAATTTTGGTGGTGCAATGGTGAACACTTGTGCCGCACAGCAAGAAGATCCCAGGTTCGATTCCCAGATTTTCTTCGGGTACTCCAGTGTTTAAAACCACTAAAAATATGTACAGTAGGTTCCTCTCTGGGGCCATGATTCCCCAGGAAAAAGGGATTCTTAATCTCTGTGGGAATTACCTGGTTAAATAAAGAAGACATAAATTAAACAACTTAAGTAAAGTTTGTAATTTTTCACTTTTACAGAATACAAATGAGAGGAAGAGGATTGCTGCTCTGTTGGGACTTCCACTCTACCTCAAAGAAGATTCATCCAATGTTTTCCGGCTGTGTGATGTGAGTGCGATAAATTTGATCCAAATGAAGTTACGTCAATAATTACAACTCATTTAGAAACTTGTTTGGAGTATTGTGTTATATTTAAAATAATGTTTGGAAAACTATATAGAGGTAATTAATTAACAGTATTCATTAAAGAAATGTAATAGATTTTATTCAGTCTTACTGAAATCAAAGTATATTTTTTAAAACGTAACAACATTTAAAGCATGTAATTTTAATTTTTCTTTAGGCCCATGGTGACCATCTGGATGAAGCGTTGAAGGGAATGGAACTTGGACTGCTGATTGGCTACGAAGAGGAGCAGGATGCAGTCCCACATCAGGTCTTTGACGTTGCGGTCGTCGTGGAAGAAAGAGTGTAGCATGTGGTGTGGCAATGCTGATGGGTGTCATCTATGCTGTAAATCTGGAATACCCATCAGCAATGAAGTACACGTTCGAGTTTCTCCAAAAGGTCGTCATGAAAATCAAGCCTGAACAGGCCTCTGCCAGGATACATGGACTCCGCAACAAAATATTGAGGTGCAAGATGTGAATTTCTCTGTTTTTTAAATGCTGTTATTTTTTTTCCCCCCACTGTTGCTCATTTTTTTGAGCCATTTTGAACACTTCAAATGTTTTTTAGTGGGCCTGTTTATTGGTTCGTCTTTGAAAGTTTGTTGACTAGTTTTAATCCCTGGCATTTGTGGCCTTAGTGGCACTGCAGGGGTGCCTTCAAGCATGTGTACAACACAAGTAGGCCTGGCACAATAAGAAAACTTTTAAGTTTGATATGTTGAGGCTACAAAAAATTGTGATAAACATTATTATTATTGAGAAGCACTTGAAATTAACTTAATAATTGAAGTCCCAGTAATCCGTCGTTATAAAACTATGTATTAACAAATATTTGAAAATAAAATTATAGTATAAAAAATAATTAATGTAATGACAATAAATGTCAAGCCCATAATTTAATAAATCAACATAGTAACTATTGTGACAAGCCTACACAAGTACATAAGATGGATTTACATAAAATGTGTTTGCTGAAATGTTTTAAAATTTGAATAGCTTTGCAAGATGTTGTCATTTGCTACTACACTTGTTCCATGTTTTACTTTTCTGGAAATAAAAAGCGAAAATAAAACGCTGTGACTATTTGATTGTGAATTGCATTTACAAAACCTAATTTTGCATGTCAACAGAAATCACAAGTAGACATTCTTTTTACTTAGAAGTGTCTGTACAATTTCTGCCATGAACATTTATGTTCATCTAACATTTGACTGTAAGTGGTGCCAATATTGAAAATGTAGTATTGTGTGTCCAAGTAGCAAATAAATTTGGTTGGTTCAACTGCATTGAGTGAGTTAAATGTCATTCATAACTTGACCTGATATGTTGAAAGACGTCAAAACATTGTTTTCTTTTGACATCAGATCATAAGTTAAAAATTATTTCAACTAAGGCTTGTGAGTTTAAATAACTCATACAAATTCATTAATATGGAGAAGCAATACAAGTTTACTGTTTGTACAACATAACATGCTAGGTGGTTTAAACTGAAACTGTTGAGTTGTAACAATTTCTGGCAATGATTTATGAACCATTTATAACTTGCTTGTTTCAGTTGATTGAAGGTGCCAATATTGTTTCAATGAGCTCAAATCTTTATGGCAGAACCTTAACAAAGACTTTTAAGTTGAACTACCATATTATTTATTACAGTGTAAAGTCAGATTATTCTGTATCTTTTCTGACTTTTCAGTGTTGGTGTTTAATTAATAAGGAAAATATTCATAATAAACCATCTGCCTTCTCACTTTCATTGCTAAAATATTGTCTTTTTATATGCTATTTTTGTCTTTATATATAAACTATGATAATAAAAAAATATTAAAACCAAAAGTCAATGGACAAATTAAACTTTTGGCAGTCTATATAAGTCCACATGTAATTCACGTTCTGACCGATTCGTACAGCCAAAAATACGGCGATAGTACACAAATTCCTCTCAAAATTCAGGATTTGCTGGTTTGTGTGCTGTTTGTAAACCGGCTGTTTACCTCCAAGATGGCGACTTCGGGTTGATGACGTGCCGTGAAAACCCTCTATAATATTTGGCTGAAGAAACATGTATAAAAACCATGAACATTCTGTAAAACACTCATTTCTCACAGCACTGACAGCAGAGCCACAGCAGGGATAACTTTATCCTGGTTGTTAACCTGCTCTGCAACAGGTTAGCTGTAGAGGCTTAATCACCATGGTTACTTGCGTTGCGTCTGAGCCTTTTTTGTGTCAGTATACCCTTCAATTTATATTTTTTTTAAATGAAAAAAATGTGGGAAAGCTGGATAAGCTGTGATACATATTTTAATAATTGTTACATATGTGTCATTGTTCCCCAGTTTTGCATTAAATTACAATTGACAATTTTTATAGAATTTTCATGGCAATTCCAATTACAAAGTCAATTATCTAAATTCAATTACAATTTCATTACAGTTACAACAGTAATATATTTTTTTAAATTACAATTATAATTATGGCATAATTGTAATTAATTACAATTATAATTTACCCCAACCCAGGTAAGACGCACTAAGCATTATCAAGGAAACAGTTTTTACTTCACTCATGTAGCTCGAGGCTTCAATACATAAAAAAATGCCTGTTTTACTATTCCACGTTCTGCTTGTTTGCATGTTCTACTCAAATACAATATGTAATAATAATAATAATAATAATAATAATAATAATAATAATAATAATAATAATAATAATAATAATAAAATTGACTAAAAAAATGTTAGGTAAAGTTACCTATCATTCACAGAGGCTATCTTCTTCTTCAGTTTCATTTTATGGTGACACCGGTTGCACTGACCTGCCCTCTCAGTATCTTTTTCTTTTGGAGCCATTCAATTAGTTTAAGGTGTTTCTTTGTGGTTCTTTTGCCTTCTGTCAGCTCTCTCAACTTGGTTGCTAACTTTAACCCACGCATGCTGTGCTCCGAACATGAACCGTTCAGCTAGTTAACTCCTGTCGATTATGAGTATATATGCGCATGCACATATATACTCAATCGCTTTCAGTATGAGGTAAACTCACTCCATGACACCTGTGCGCTCTAATGCTGCATTCATTAAATCTCGGAACTCTGGGTTTCCGCATTGAAAACTCCCATTTCTATCTTCAAAGCGTTCCAGACATTGACATTAGATAATGTTTTGTGATGTCAGACAACTGATTCTCCAAGAAGTCTCTGAATTTCCCGAGTGAAAGCACCGACATTTTGTCAGTGCACTTTTTAAAGGGGGAGGTCAAAAAAGCCGGATTTCTTTCTTTAATACCCTTAAAGTCATGTCTGAACCTTTGTTACTCTGCTCTGAGCCTGGGATCAACCATATCTTGTTTTGCCGTCGCTTGCCAAACGCTGTCTTACTGATGGTTAAATGTTTGTCTGAGACAATAGAGGCCTTTGACTACATCACTAACAGTTGGATCACAGTTCACACTCATTACAGTTTGGTGGATATCATGACTGACTTATTCTTCTGCAGCTCTGTCTTCCTTGGTGAATACCTCTACATTGTGGGTGGTGGTTTAAGATTGTTGAACCCCTTTCACAAAGTGTGGAGGTTTCACCTAGTCACACACATTTGGCAGGAGATGTCACCAATGCAGGAGTCACGGGACTATGCAAGTGTTACAGTTCTAAAGGGATGCATCTACGCTATGGGAGGCCTCAAGGATGTTAATGGTACCTCACTCAGAACTGCTGAATGCAACCAGCTCGACATCAACCAGTGGACGTTCATTGCATCAATGAATGAAGAGAGGAGCAACGCCAGCTGCACTACACTGAACAACAAGATTTACATATGTGGAGGATGGAGTAATAGAGTACTGAATACTGCTGAGTATTACAACCCAGACACCAACCAGTGGACACTGATCACTCCCATGGGAACACCTCGATCTGAACTTGGGGTCGTTGCATATATGGGCCAAATTTTTGCAGTTGGAGGCAGAGATGGCTTCAGAGATCTGAGGTCTGCTGAGGCTTATGACCAACACCTGGCACAATGTCCCTGAAATGGTCCACAGTCACAGACACTTTGACATTGCAGTGATGAACAAGCAGATCTTTGTTGTCGCTTGTTGGACAAAAAAATTTACTGAGTGCTATGATTTCACTACAAATACTTGGTCTATTGTATTTTCTGGCAATGGACCGCTGCTATGATTTTGCGAGTTGCTGTGTGAATTATACCATCCTACAATCCAGCCATTTCTCAAAGCTCCACCTCCAAACGCGTCCCCACGGTGCTGTTGTGTAGAATAAAGGAGTGGTGGGTTCCTCCAGGACACGTTGAGTATGTGGCAGTCATCTTCACAGATTACCTGAACGTTGATGGACTCATTTTTCCCATTCATTCACTGCATGGAATCTGCAGTTGGAGCTTTAATGTGCACGTGGGTTCAGTCAATTACCCCAACCGTGTTTGGCACACCAGTGTTGCCATGGATACCATCTTTACTTCTCTACAGCACTGTTCTCCATAGGGGAATTTGATGTTTGCCCATTTGTGCTGTAATGACATTGAAAACTTTAGTGATGGCATGGTTCAGAGAAGAATGACTAATTTAACTAATTCTGATTCTAAACTAACTGACTGACTAAGGAAACTGGTTTCATAGTTGATCATTTTCAGTTTTGAATTAAGAAAAGTCCATGTTGTTTTATTTCACTTACATGCTCATGTGTGTTTGATTATAAATAGCGTTAAATTTAAGATTATAAGTATATGAATGATGGAAATGTGTTTGTTTCATGGTTATTTAGTACATTTAGTCAACTTTTAAATCCAAGTTAAAGGCACTTTTTCTCTACTGCGTACGACTGAGAGGGAGATTTTAAATCGTGTTTTTGTTGATTTTAAATGTTTTTACTGCTGATCTTAATATTCTTATTGATCTTTAAACTGTTTAATGTTTTCTGCTGCACTTTTTAATCATGTAAAGCCCATTGAATTGCCTTGTGTATGAAATGCGCTATACAAATAAATTTGCCTGGCCGCCTAACTCATGAGCTAATACCTGTTTTTTTTTTTGTTTTTTTTACCAAAATCAGAGGTAATACATTTTATAATATAATTTATTTACAAAATAAGAGGAAAAACATGATCAACGCCTGCTTAAATAATTGATTTTGCTGTTTTTTTTAATAATAAATAAACTTTTTTTTAATAAAGTAAGAGAAACTGTAAATTTAAAATGCTGTACAGTGACTTTCCTCTCACTGATTGTACAATATTTCTTCATTAGATCATTTTCTATTGTTTCAGAGAACAAACCAATCCAAATTTAATCATAAATGAATTTCTACTGAACAAATTTCCTCTTTAATCCATTAATTCAACCACAAACCAAATCCTTCAGGTTGTAACTACTTTATTCACTCTTAAATCACCATTAAACACGTTTATTTTGATGGTTCGGTCGATAAAGTTTTTTTTAAAAAGTTGGTTGTGACGTCAGCACAACAGTTGTGTGTGGTTGCCAGGTTGAATATATTCCGTTGATTGTGAGATTTTAAATAAGTAACTTAGTGAGCAAATAGTGAATAAAGGTGGTAATTATGTTGACATTTCGATGATGAACGGATGATTTTTTTGGGGCATTTCCGTGGATATTCAACATATTTTATGCGGGGAATCGTCGGCTGTATCTGGCAACCAGACAAAGCTGTAAATGGCGGGCGGACAGAGCTGGATGATGACTGAAGAAGAAGAAGAAAAAGAAGAAATATTATTTTGGGAAGTGAAGCTGGGTGAGACGGACAGTGATGATGATGATGATGATGAAGGCTGCAGGAGGAAAGCTGTGCTGGAGGAGCTTCGTCATCACGACCATCTGTGGGACGGAATGTTTGCTCCAAAGTTGGAGAAAAGCTCCAAAGAAGAAACGGAGGAGTTTCCGTCCTGTGCCGCAGATCAAGGTTCTGTGAAGGAAGAGGTTAGAACACTCCGTGTGTTTCCATTCATTCACTCACTCACTCACCACGTTCATCCGCTGTTACACACACACTGGAGACTAGTTTAACTGGTGACCCACTTCCGTTCACTTACATTCAGTCAGAAACTCATTCTACCAAAGTACTTTTTGTTTGATTTGTGAGCAAAATCCACACAATCAGAATTTATTTATTTTTTTGACACAAAATGAAAAACGGAAATTGATTGGGTTTAGTTCATGTTTGCCTGTGCTATTGAAAGTTAAACGATGTTAATACAACCACTACTGCATCCGTATAAACATAAATTATCAATAAAAGTGCTGATTTTAACACAAACAAAACCTTCTCATCAACATGACAGAGTCAAAAAATAATCTGTCACCAAAATCTTCTTGTCTGAACATCAACTAAATCAAATGAACTGAGTCAATCACTATGAAACTTATAGCACAAAAATTTAACTTAACTAACACATGTGCAAAGTCTGTTGAGAAAAATAAAAAGATACAGATATGTTTGTGGTGTATTGTAAGCAGCTAGTTAACTTGCTAGTTGTTGTTGTGGCGGCTAAACTAGCATGTACTCAAGGGGATCATGTCTGCGCTGAGTTAATGCGTAAAGGGGTCCGCTGACGACTAGGTTTCTTTTGATAGTTACTGTGATTTTAAACATAAGTTGTTGTTTATAATGTAACGTACCTAGCAACATCAAGTTTGTTTCTGTGACGTAGGGCCCTATAAAATTCTGTTTTCCACTTTAATTTTTTTAATTCCCTTTTTAAGAAATATTTATCATTTTATCAGGGAGATACAATTAAAAGGTAGATATAAGTTGTAGTGACATGGATTATTCTAATTGCTCCTTTTTCATTATTTATATGTCATATAAAAATGTATGAGAACAGCAGTAATGTCACCTAATTTTCTCTCAGGTATCAATGGTTTACTGATTCTGATCAGGCTTATTGATTAGGTTTTGATCAACTTAGTTTAAATAAACCTAATTTAAATTATCTAATCTTCCATAGCTGATGAGAAGTTGTTAGAATGTAACATTGTAATAAGGTTGTTCCAACGGACTTAAATTTTGTAAACCGGAAGTTCCCGCTGAAACTATTGTACTTGAGGTAGCTTGCTGACTGTGAATGTGTACCTATAGACACGAACAAATGGCTGGAATAAAAAGAATTAAAGGACAACACGAACTGAGTTATTCTTAGTTAACCAGACACAACAGTTCGAACACTGTGCAGGGGAAGATGATTTAAGCTGATCACGTTCTCACGGAGCCCTGTGATGCTACACGAAAAATGGACGGAGCTTTTAGGGGGAGAGCGTTGCACTTAATAAGCGGTCCCAGGAAACATTTTGAAATGAAATCCACATTAACTGGCTAGCTGTTGTTGTAGCGGCTAAACTAGCATGCACACAAGGGGATCATGTGTGCGCTAAGTTAATGCGTAAAGGGGTCCGCTGACGGCTCTGTTTCTTTTGATAGTTACTGTGATTTTAAACAGAAGTTGTTGTCCACAATGTGTCGTTTTTCATGGGAAAAATGAGGTGCGTCCTATGGATAGTGGGTTTAGTACGTCCTTTCAGATTTTTATGCGTCAGGGACACAGGACACGTACCGAGGAACATCACTGATACTGTGATCTACAGTATCAAAGGCAGCTGTCAGATCAAGTAAAACTAAAATTGTGTAACGACCAGAATCAGCAGTCATCATCATGTCACTAGAAACTTTCAGAAGAGCAGTTTCAGTGGAGTGGATTGATCTAAAACCAGTTGATATTTATCATAAAAATCATGCTGTTCCATGTATGAGGTTAGCTGCTTAGCAACCACTTTCTTGATTTTAGACATGAAGGGAAGCTTAGATATGGGCCGGTAGTTTATAGGCTCCCCTGGATCAAGATTGGGTTTTTTAAGAATGGGGTTTATTATAGCATGTTTAAAGAAGCTGGGGACTGAGCCAGATAAAAGTCAAAGGTTTATCAATTTTACCACCCAAGGACAGACATCAAAAACATTTAAAAGCAATGACGTAGGAACAATGTCTACAGTGCTCGATGAGACTTTCATCTTTCCGACTAAAACCTGAACATCCTGTAGGCTGACAGGAGTGAAGGAGGACCATGAGCTCACAGGGGCTGAGGCAGTGCAGAAGCTAACCAAGGGAGGAGTGATGCTAGCCCTGTCTTGTACTTGGTTTACAAAAAAGTTTTTAAAAAATTGTTACAGTCCTCCTGTGTGTGTACAGGCACATGGGACGGTGAGGGTGCAACAAGATTTTCAATAGTATTGAACAAAACCTTGGGGTTTCTCTTATTTTGCAAAACAAGATTAGTGAAATAAGCAGAGCGGGCATGCTTTATTAATTCATTTAGCTCCATTATCTTTTCTTTTAAATGGAGTCTATGCACCTGTCGTTTAGTGGTTTTCCAAAACCGTTCCACTTTCCGGCAGCTTCTCCTGAAGCTAAAAATAGCACCATTCATCCATGCACAAGGTTTCTTATTAGAGCCTGGAGTATTTTTAGCTGGTGCTACTGTGTCCAAAACAGTCAAACAGTGGCTATTGAAGTTTAACATAAATGTCAACATCATCACAACTAGCAACTGTAGTTGGGTCGAAAGAGGCAGAAAACCCGCTGATTGCTGCTTCATTAAGAATGTGTCTCCGCTTTATCACATTAGAAGTAGTCTGTACCAGTGTGATTGACAGATTAAATACGATACAGCAATGGTCGCTTATTTGTAAGTCTTGAATTTCTAGATGGTCAATCTTTAAACCAGAAGAAAAGACCAAATCTAAAGTATGACCTTTAGTGTGTGTTGGACCTGACACATGTTGCACAAAGTGGAAAGAGTCCATAAGAGATACCAGCTCAGCTGCCATAGGACAATAGGAGTTATCAACATGCAGATTAAAATCACCAAGGATTATAACACTCTCCAGTTTAACAATAGATGACATAAAGTCAGAGAATTCATCTAGGAATAAGTGAGCAGGACCAGGAGGTCGGTAGATTAAAACACAGTAAAAAGAGTGTTCATTTCCAACCTTACACGTCTGGAGCTCGAAGGAGTTGAACGTGTTCATGTCCAACAGTCTGCAGCTGAAAATGTCCCGGTATACGAGCGCTAATCCTCTTCCACGTTGCGTAAGCCGTGGAGTTCCAAACGCGGAGCAGTCCGTAGGGCACAGCTCACTAAGATGAATGTACTCGTCCTCCCGTTGCCATGTTTCCGTAAGGAACATCAGATCCAACCCGCGGGACATGAATTCAGGAGGTGAGATTTGTTGGGTAGCGATATAGCATTCTGCAAGCCGAGGCGTAGAGTCACTTCCTCGTCAGCCTGTGGAGAGCTGCGGCACAGCGGACGAAGCCACCCGTGATCCACACCACGATACCGGGGACGGCGTCTGTGGAGCAGCGCTTCGAGCGGCAGGTGACGCAAGCCGGAGACCAGACGCATGGGAGCTACAGTCTGAATCCACCATAATCCATGTGATAACTGGCATCCAGGATCAGTCCCAAGATTTGACCTCCAGAACGCCTTTATCCTCAACAGGACTCCACCACGTTTACCCCAGTATCACGGAGAATTGTGATTGGCACAAACGGTTCCTTTTATTATAAACGGCTTGTAGTTCGCGTCCACCAGTGTGTCACTAACACATGAAGTGTCAGTAGGTTTTAACGGAGCAGGACGCACAAAACTCTTTGGAGATGATTTTTAGGACTTTTTGACTGCTCTTTGCGTAAAAGAACGGGGCAGTTAGTGATCAAATGTCCGGCATCACGACAATAAAAACACTTACGGTTGTTAGTGATGTTGCTGCTGCTGCTGGCAGCGCCGGTGTTAGAGCGCAGCGCGGCTCTGTGCGTAAACTTTGGACTTTTAACTTCAGCGCAGGCGACAAGCTCACAGTGAACTACCGGAAAAGAAACACAATGGGTTAAAACAAATTCATCTGCCAGTACAGCAGCTTTTGCTAATGTTCCCACCTTCTGTTCATTCAAATAAACAAGTTTTTCAGGCAAACATGATCTAAACTCCTCCAACAGCGTTTACTTACGAAGCTGCTCAAACATTTCCACTATACTTGCTGTGCACAATTTATCAAATTAAATAGTCTTTTCCCTGGCAAACTCTACATACGTTTGGCTTGCTGAATTTTCACAGGAACAAAACTTTTGCTAAGCTTCTGTCACTAACATATGAGCACGTAAAACTGTGGCTTTCACCACGTCATAACATAAACTCTCTCCTATTGATAGGGCCAAACAAACTTCCTGTGCTTTCCCTACTAACTTGCACTGGAGTGCTAAACTCCACACATCTCTCAGCCAGTTCAAAGTGGCTGCTATACCCTCAAAGGCTTTAAAATAGCTGTCCACCTCACTCTCTCTGAACTGTGGCACCAAGGTGATAAGACAGCTTACGTCAAACTGATCAGCAGGGGAGGGGAGCGTGTTACTCACAGGCGGTGTGCGTGGGACAGGAGCTTCCAGCTCCATCATCCTCAGGCGGAGATGCATGAGCTCAACCTCACAGGTTTTCATCTCCATCTCCACTTCATGCATGCGGAGGGTCAACTTTAAGTCCTCTGTATCTACACCTGCCTGGATCAGTGTAATCAGGTTTGCGTATGGCAGGGTCGCCCGCTCGGCAGCCTCCGCTCTGGCCACATCCCTAGTTCTGACATCCAAGGCTGACGTGTCAGTCTCTGCTCCCACTTCCTCCTCCACGCCCGCAGCGCTGGTCAGCTGAGACGGTGCCTTCACCACCACACCTTTTTCTATTAACTTATTTGCCAGACAACTCTTGATTTCTTTCTTAGTAGCATATAATGGAATAATTAAAAAAAAAAAACTGGTGATCAACATCCAACTTTGGTACACCTATCTAATTTATCCAACAAGGAAGTCCACTGTGAACTCCTCCATCACAAAACTGGAGAAGAGGAAAAATCAGCCTGTTAAAAATATGAACAGCTCCACCCAACTACAGTAAATAATTACACTTAAACACATTCAAACCCAGATGTTTAATGCAAGAACTAGATGACAATCCCCCCAAAATATGTTACACCCCTGGTCTAGGGTCTAGGAACATAACATATTTTAAAAGAAACACAGGAATTTGTATAAGACAATGGTCATTTATTGCTAATAATTGTACAACATTAAAGAACCGTTAACCACAAAAATAGAAGCATAGACATCAGGGTGAACCAAGGCCAAAACAACAAACAAACTACTGTATAAACCTGAACACAAAATCACTTGAAAAAGGGAACAAAATGGCAGCTCACCCCTACAGCTTCTTTACAAATAAAATAATAATTCCGAGTACGGTTCTAACTTAAAGCGCTGGGTAAATCAGGTAAACACACACTAATACAGAACTGAGAAAACTGGGTAAACCAGTGACATTGCACAGCACAAAGCCAGATAGACACAATGTGGACAGCAAGCAAGGGAGAGCCAACACAACCACTACTGCTCTCCATCTTCTTCCAGGTTTGACAATTCGTTTATAGGGCCACCCCTGGTGAGAACCAATCATCTTCCTCTGTGTGTTGGCCAATCCCTGCTTACCTGTTAAATGAGAAAAATATGTTAAATTGTAGAAGAGCTCTTATTCTCCCACCAACACAGAAAACAATACGGAACAAGTTTAATGTAAATAAGCTTCAATGCCTCTTAATTTCTAACTAAATCCCTTCATTTGATCAGAGACATGTGCTAATGTCCATCCACTGAGCTGTGGAGGCAGTGATGCTTTGGTCAATGTTTTGCTGCTAAACTTTAGTTCCTGACGTTCATGTGGATGTTCTATTGTGGTTTAGTTCTTACTGAAGTCTAATGCTATGTCAGATTCATCATTAACAGCCACTGTTCTTTCTAGGAACACATTTAGAAACAAATGTTTGTTTGGTTCCTTCTCTCTGTGTTTAATCTCTAACTGTTCTACAGGACTCTGGAAGCCAGAACAAAGTGACACCTCAACGCTCTCAGGACAAAGAAGCTCAGCCACAACAGAGAAACAAATCTAAGAGAAAAACTTCAGCCACAGAGCAAAGCGTTCAAAAGCAGAGTGGAGAGAAACTGCACACGTGTGATGAATGTGGGAAGGCCTTTCCTCAGAAGTTCACCTTATTACGGCATCAACGTATCCACAAAGAATCTAAACCGTACAGATGTAAGGAATGTGGAAATACTTTTCGTCAATCTGCACACCTCAGTCAACATGTACTCACTCACAGTGGAATCAAAGCGTACAGATGTGAACAGTGTGGAAAAGCTTTTACACGAAGATCAGATTTAACGATGCACATAAAGACTCATTCCAGAACAGAGATGTATCGCTGTGACCACTGTGGGAAAATATATAAACAGAAAAAATACCTCATTGAACACCTGAGATCTCACACTGGACATGAAGTGTGTCCCTGTGACCAGTGTGGCAAAGTTTTTACAACATATCAACAGTTTAAGTCTCACCAAATCAGCCACTCATCAGAAAGACCTCATAATTGTGACACATGTGGAAAATCTTACAAGTGGAAATCTCATCTTAATCACCACCAACGTGTTCATGAGAAGAATTCTTTCAGATGTGACGAGAAAAAATAAATGTGCTTGGTTGAATTCTAAAAAAAAATTGGTTCACAATTTGATGACCGTGGTAAAATGTGGGTCCCAGGGTGAGACCAGCTGAGAACCCCTGATGTGCATCATGTGTTTGTAGAGAAGGTGACTAATTATTGTATACAGTCTATAAAAACTAGTGACATTCTAATAGATGTAATAATCAGATTCTAACTTCTAGATGAATATAAATGCTGTTAATGCAGACCATCTTCATCCATGTACCTTTGAATCTGTTTCTTTTTGTAAAGGTATTAATATTTGTAATGAGTATCTAATGCGTCACATAATTATATTTTCTTGATTTTAGATGTGATTTGTTTCATGTAAAGTATATTTTACAGTTGAAATGAATGTGATCAAATGGTTCCTGACAGTGAAACTGCCTAAATCTGTGAATGGATCATACAGTGTGCTGAATGAATATCAGGGGAAGGGGAGCCCAAAGTGTCCAAACACTCCCATTTTATCACCATATTTACATTTCTATCAACTCTTTGATTATAGCTCATAGATTTATTCTAAGTGATATTTGTAACTCTGAAATGTTGTTAAATCTGTTCTTTAGCCTGTCCAGCCTTTCTTTAGAGTTTAGTATTTTCCTGTAAACTCATGATAAAGTTCTTCTTAAATCTAACTTTTGATGTAAAGTTTGAATCAATGTCAATGTAAAGATATCAAATGTCCAGTGAAGCTTTGTTTCTTTGATTAAAGATGTGTTATTGTCTGTGCTGGATTTCATAGAAACTTATCAGAGAGAGGGAGAGCTTTTCATTGGATAGCACATCATCCTCCATCAAACACATGGTTCCATGAGAAGAACATGGAGCAGAGATTCCACTAAGAACAGGAAGTGAAGGTTCCTCTGTAAATTGAGTGTTCCATCATTAATAAGGCTTTTCATTTAAATGTAGTGTTGTATTAACATCTGAGACAATGAAATACTTCCTGTTTTGGTTCTAGAAGAGTATGAATTATTCTCAATGAACAGCACTGATTAAAAGGGGGTGGAGTCTCCCTGTATGTGGACTCAGAGTAGAGGTGTGTCCAGATTAGGCACATGTCTTCATGTGGAAATGAATATAATATGAAGTTGTATATACAGAACACCAGGGTGGTGCATTGACACTTTGAAGAACACATTAGCTGACCTGTTTCATAACTCTGATGATTCAATAAAATACAAAGTGTTTTGAGTGATTTCAATATTAATATTATGAATCCAAGCAGACACATAAAGACTTCTGATGTTATACATACAATGTACAGCTGTGACCTGTTACCAGTCATTCTAAAGCCAAGCAGAATCACATTAGACACTGACACATCCATCATTAAGAAGTTTCATAGCATCAAAACATAAGACAATGGTGACCATACCTCCGCCATCAGCGATTGAGGAAATTGTGTTTAATAATTTGGATGGTAAAAGACACATAACTAGATGCTATAACCTACTGGCAGGCTGTTCAACAGAATCAACAGCAGATCAATTAAATGCTTGGAGAACGGATACACAAGAAGACATTAGTGATGAAGATTGGAGGATGGCGTGCCTATAAGCTCAGAAATAATCAACACAAGTTTAAAACGACTTAAATGGATAACAAGAATCTACATAACCCCCGTTATACTCCACCGTATATCTCCTGATGTTCCTGATGTTTGTGTTAAAGGTCTTAATATATAAAAAAAAAAAAAAAACTTTAATTCATTGTTTATGGGAGTGTCCTAGGATTCAAATTTTCTGGGGTAAGTATTTGAATGTTTATCATGCATGATTGGAAGTAATATTTAACTGAAACCAAGCATTTGTATACTATACAGAACCACCATTGTTTGGAATGTGGAAGAAAGAGTTAATGAGCGGCCTTGGGCTGGAAAAATGATCATATATGATTAGGGGTAGACAGAGAATTTGTTGACGTTTGGGATTCATTTATGTCCTTCTTGTCTAATAAGTCGTGTGTCACTGACTGAAGTGAAAATTGTTCATTCACCTAAATTGATTTATTTCTATCTTGTGTTTTTTTGTTGTTGTTGTTGTCTGAAGTGATTGTGACACCATGTGAGGGGATGTTTGTGTTGTATGTTTTGTAAAAAAAATGCAAAAATGAAATAAAAAAATTGTTAAAAAAACAAAAAAACCATGGAATTTCACCGCCATGACCTTAACACTAATTACACTAATGGGGAAATGTTTTGTTATCACTTCAACTTAATTTGAAATTCTCTCCTAATTTGGGTGTTAGATGACATAAGGATATTTTTGTGTCCATCAAGCATTAAGAAACAAATGTCTCAGCAGCAGCAGCACTTACAGCAGCCCACACGGAGGCTGCGGTGAACAAACACATGCACCACAGAGTTTTTGAGTAACAATTACAAATCAAATATAATGTCAATCAAACATCAGTAATTACCTTTCAAGCAGAAAAGTCACCAATTCCATCATCTACTTCTATAGACCATACACTGTAAAAAAAAAGACGGCGCTCCAGCCACCGGAAAGGGGCGGGAGCTGTCAGACAGTCCATCAAACAATCTTGGCTCTGATTGGTTCTTTTTGCTCGGTCGCGGTGCATTCTGGCAATCTGCCAAAGGCTGCAGGAGCAGCAGGGGGCGGGACTCAATGAGTCTGTTTTTTCCCACAAACTACTAGTTTGATGTAAAGCTGTCCTTACATAATGGCAGCTTTAGCAAATATGACAAAAAGTCACTAGGTGTTACAGACTGCACCTTTAAATCTGTGATTGATCTTGTGGGTCTTATTAGGACGTGCACTTAAGCTAAACACTGTCAGCTGGCTCGGCTCAGCTGGGGAGCTTCAAGCTGAGAAGAGTTTGATGAAATGGTAAAAGCCAGCATGGTCACAGACAGTTTAGCTGAACCAGCTAAGTTTAAACCATAAGCCTGGCTTTACTGACAACACTTTGATGAAATACCCCCCTGGTCACAAGTGATAACGTAGTAATATATAATGACCAATCACCAGCAGCTGGCGCCCAGCAGGAGAACGCTACTGGGAGGGGGGACAAGAGTTCCTGCTGCCCTACAAAATAAAACCCCAACCTGACACATAGGAGGTGAAATAACTATTATCAAGCACAGTGGAATCAATGAAAAAGTATATAATGTGTTGTAACTGTACCAGATATGATCATACTAATATATATATATAATAGATTTGATTAATGATTGCCTGTAGATAATGATCTTGTGATGCAAGTATCTCCTTTTTTACCTGTAAACCTATAGATAGTTAACTCTGACCTTTTACATCTACGAGGATGTTTATTGTGCCCATGTTTTCTTCCTGGTAACACACTGCACTGTATTTAAATCTGGACATTGTTATCAACCTGTGTTTTACCATTTAATCAGGGCTAGGAGTATACTTTGGTATGCCCCCTGCTGGTCATATATTAAATTAAAATGTTCAAAGCAGACGGTTTAATGTTTTCCAAATACAGATATTCATTGCAGTTACTATTGCCATAAACAAATGTTAATGTTTTTAATAATATTAAATTAAAGTTTGCTGAATGCTGTTAAAGCTAGAATCCCCACTATAGTGGAGCAAAATGAGGCACTTCCAGTTCTAATGTTGCAGTGGATCAAAGTATCATCCATGATTCTGCAAACACATTTTGGATTGGTCAGAAAGAGACTGTGCTTAATGTTGATTGTGTGGAACCCAAAGTGTTGTTAGAATAAGTCAAAGCACAGTTTGATCCATTCAGTGGCAACAGAACTGAACATGCGTTTCATGTGTTTGTAGAATTGGTGTCATTTTTGGAGGCTGAACATTTACAAGGACAATAATGTTAAAATGAAGATATGATTACCTTTGTACTTGTGATTTCATTTAATTTTGTTGTTATTGCCTTTTCATTTGCTTGATATTTGAACAAATAATGAATAAACAAAATATATAGTTATTAAACAACTCTTGCATTTGCCTTTTGTTATTTGTTTTATACTTTACAACTAAGATTTAGATATTTTGGATATGGAGTTTTATGCACATTTTGTAAAAACATCCTCAACACGTGGATAATGAGTGGATGAAATTGTCAAAGATAACTTCCTGGAGAAATGTATTGGTAAACATATAGATCTGTTGTAATTTGTCAATAACAAGTTTGTTAATAACAAACTGATACAGTGATGAACTGAAATACAGTGTAACTGCATTTGTAGGTTGACCCATTAAACTGATTATTTAGTGTGTGTTTGTCAGTGGACAGCATGGGATGACACATTGCTACACCTTATCATACCTTTATTATAGACAATAATACTTTTAAAAACTCTAATACTAAAACATGGACATATGTCTTCTGACAATGTCTCTGGAATGTGTGATGGTAAAGTACAATGAAACTGTCTTAGTACTGTGTGTGTGCAGTGTTGGGAGAAACTAGTTATTTTTGTAATATATTACAGTAATATATTCCTTTGTGAAGTATCTCAGTAGTGTAACTCATAACAAAAGTAAAGTGGTAATATATTTACTAGTTACATTTATATAACTACAATTACATACAAAAGTAACTCAAGTTACATGTATATTTAATTTAAGTGTATATTTGCTTTGTTTTCTCACTGTTTGTAATTATTTGAGGTAAAAAAGATGATTATTATAGTTAAATTTTATGGGGAACAAAAAAGAGCTTTCTCTTCCTGAAACAGTAAAAGTATTTGAAACAAAAATTAGACCGATGTTAGTGTGATATGATTAGTGTTCTGAACCAAAAGTAACTCAAAGTAGTTTAACTCAGTTACATTTTAAAAACAGTCACATTTTAATACAAATATATTACATTTTTATCCCAGTAACTAGTAATATAAATATATAACATGTTTAGAGTAACTTACCCAACACTGTAAATTGTGTTACCAGTTTCTCTCACTAAATGGCAGCCTATTGTTTTTAGTTATGACAGTATGAATTATTCCTGAAAAATTAAGACCCACGAAGCTATAGTTCCTCTGTAAAATGTCACATAACTTTGATAAGAGAATGTGAAATATAAAGTCAATATTTCAATAAATAATATAATCAATAAGTAAATATGTACATGACAGGATTTAAACCAGCGTCTCAATTATTGTCCATAATAGACGCGAGTTAAATATGTGCCAATGAGTTGAAATCAAGTCACTTTTTATTAAACAGATGTATTTATTTAACTGCACAGTGATAACTGTATGTACAAGTAATTTATATCTCATCTGACTTAACATATGGCCACTGACTGTTTATAAAGTAAAAAAAAGTTTTTTTAATTTTTTTTATTGCTGCTTTGTATTTAACGAAAAGTGATTTGATATTTGTTGAATCAAAGTAAATGTATAAAAGAATGTTTAAACCTTTTTAAAGGGTTAAGGTTATTTTGATTTATGTCACTAGATGGCAGCACATGACTTCACATGAATATATACAGTCTATGGTTTAGGCTCTTATTATTAAATACTTATAATGCCTTATTAATGGCAATCTCGCAGTCCAAACAGGGCCAGGGTTAGGATTAACGTTAAACCTAATCCTAACCCTAATCCTAGCAGGTTAAGATTGTAATTCATATACAACAACCTCTTTACTATTAATAAGTTATAATTCTGAGGTTATTGAGGGAAAACTCTTTGTTAATGACTTACTGGTTGTATAATAAGGACATGCAGAATAAGGCATTAATAAGTATTTAATAATGCCTAATTAAGAGTCAATATGTTACTAATGCTAATAAGCAACTAATTAATGGTTAATAGGTGTTCCCTAAACTAAAGTGTTACCAAATATTTTTATTGCATAACTGGGATTCAAACCAGCCTCAAGAAAAAACTATTTCACATTCCAGTGGTCTGCCCTAACCACTACACCACCAAACCAGACACTAGAATGAACTGTTTGGTTCAATAAGTAAGATGAGGTGTATCATAGATATATAAATAACTTGTGCATTTGTTGAAATATTAAATATTTGGTAAACATCTTGTAATTGGCTAATCAAAAATCAGAATATTTGGCAAAAGCTTTACATTATAGTTCGTAGCGTTGAGTGTCTGTGGACCAGTGATTATTCTCAATGGTTTGCTTTTGGATGGTGGTGTTTGTGGGATTTATTACCATAGTTTACCATAAGAAAAATGCGTGCGTTATTTACGTGCGTTCTCCAAGGATGCATGCATTTGGTTTCTTTGTAGAGCAAATATTTGTGGATATTTAAATACAAAAAAAAAAAAAGCTCCTAAAAATCAAACATTCTCCAAAAATAATAAAGTGCATCATGCGTAACATTTTCATAAATCAACATGTAATGACAGAAAAAACATGACACAGGTTAGTTGTTCTCTCACTTATTACAGTTCATTAGTAGAATATTTTAATTCATGTCTAAAGCCATGAACTCTGTCATTTTCTTTATTTGCTCTTTTTACTGGTCATAAGCTCTAACAGCAGCCCAATCATTAGCTTGATTGCTAGCTTCAAATGCTGCATACTCAACGATGTGGCGTTGAATGAGGTAGCGCTATGTTTGCAGCTTCATCAAGACTCATTTCCATGTTAAAGGAATTAACAAATGCAATCATTTTTTGTGTATTAATGCCGAACTGCAGACATGCTAAGCTAACCGTGCTTCTGTGACTGTTATCCCGAGTAGCAGAGGCATGCGCAGCACGCACATGCACACATGACCTGGTGGGTGGGCCTGTCAGTCATCTGACAGCAGAAGAGGACAGCGGCTGACTTTATAACTGACTTCAACACCTTTGTGGAGGTAGAAGCAAATCAATGATCACCAAAGCCATTTTCTCTTGCTATCCACACACTGTTATTGTTTTCAGCCAAAAAACTGCACATTACAGTAAAACACATGGATATTTAAGCGGCTATTGTGTGAGTCCATCTCTGCGCTGTGTGTGTTCGTCCAGCAGCAGCTTCAAACACTTAGAGTCTTAAGCTGATAATTCACTTTCCAGCCCCCCTTAAAGCCCCGCCCCTGGTGTGGACTCATTCTGTCACGGTTAGAGGATGGTGGGGTGGTCCCAAATGCAGGGAGAGATGGAGGCAGAATCCAGCGTAGCGTTCTTGGAACCAGTCCGTGTTTATAACCAAGGAAAACCAGGGAACAAACGCAGCAGGACACGAGCAGGGTAGACAATACACAATGATCCAGCAAACATTCAGTGTTCAAGCATTCAGCTAAATAGTGGAGGAGGCCTGATTGGAAACGGGCCACACCTGGGTGGAAACATGAGGGAGCTAATCAGTCACTACTCAAACACTCAGACATCACTGGGGGGTGGAGCCACAAGCAGGAATACCTGAAACACAAAGACAAGAGGCTAGACATTATAGACAAATACAGAATAACTGAGAAAGAAGCACAAGGACTACACACAAACTAAAAAGAACCTGACACATTATCTTTGGTTTTGAATGCTTCATCACCCATTAGCATTAAAAGACTTAAAATTAATGTTTATTTTTTCAAAATCCTGCCCTTTTGGATTAACTGCCTTCATATTTTACAGTTTGTATAAAATGATAATGTGATTCTCTTCTTTAAGGCGTACAATCCTTCAAACTAACCATTAAAAACAAAGGATTGTCATTGGCTGTTGCTACGTCCAATAGGAGAACATTTACTGAGGTCAGACAAGATAAAACTCACAGAAATCACTGTGTTGAGAAACATTGTGAAAGATGAATTTCTTCACCACAATGTGTGTTTCAGGCTCCTTTCAGAGGCCATTAGAGGCTGGCTTTGTCACATAGAGGAGATGTTATCATGTATCTCTTTCCCAGTAAACACAAAGCAAAATGAGCCCAGTCTATCCTGACATCATCTTAATGAAAATGTCTGTGCAGAAACAACAAATGGACTTCAGGGTGAGTAGACTTCACCAGGATGGCAGGAAAAGCTTAGAGTGGTCACCATCGACGTCCTGAAAAAGGAGACGAGAGTGAGAAGGAGATAAAAAGGAAAAACTGGCCTTTTAATGCTGCTGTAATTGAAAGTAACATTTGTGCTGATATCAGTCATGAATTTAAAGGTTCCATGTCATGCTATTTTTCACCCATCTCTATTTGTTCTAAGAACCCCAAAAACTTCATTTCCCCAAGCTCGCCTGTTTTCCAGAGTTTTAGCCTCTGAAAAGTCACTTTCTGATCAACTCTACACAAACAGGCTGATTTGTGGCCTACTTATGCATATTCATGAGTGGGCGTGTCTATAGACGGGACACTGACACCGCCCTCCTCCCACCCACTCTGTAGCTGAGCTCATGCTGCTTTATAAACACAAGACAGAGCGTGGGGGCGGGGCATTCACCGGTACATACATAGACTGTAGAAAATACATACATACCACTGTGCGAAGGACGCTGACATGCTCACCTTCGTGGGTGTGTCTGTTTGCATGTCAATCACGGCAGAGAGCTTCCTGGAGGCGCGGCTTCTCCAGCTCAGTGACTGGAGGTGTACGTACTCTGTACTCTGTAGTGTTATAAAGGGGTTTATTTGCGGGTGCAAAGTAAAATAGTGTGTGTGATTTCCCTGGTTTAATATTATGGGACATGTGCATGATAAATGTGTTTTTTTTTTTTACTAATTTTTACATTTTTTTTTGTTTGGTGTATTTTTCTATAATGAATGTTTTTTGGAGTCATTATGTGTATTTTTGTATCTTTCTGTTGTGTTTCTGTGCATTTTTTTTTGTATAATTATTGTTTTGTAGTGTGATTCTGGAATCATTTTGTGTATTTTCGTATCCTTTTTGGTGTAGTTTTGTGCATTTCTGTTGTCGTTTTGTGTATTTTTTGTATAAATATACCTGTATAAATTAGGTTAGTGGAGTCTACCTTGGTGAAAACACTACAAATTTCCTAAAATTGACTAAAAGCACATTTCCACTCTGATATAATCTCAAATATCACAAGGTTTGAATGTAAACCAAAGGAAAAGAAGTTACCAGGCTACGAAGAACAAAAGTGAAACTAAAAGAAAGTCACATTGAGAATGGTTGATCACACTCACCTTCCACTTAGAAATCAAACATCCATCCATCCATCCATCCATCTGCTCCCGCTTAGCCGTTTCCGGGTCGCGGGGGCAGCATCCTCAGTAGGGAGGCCCAGACTTCCCTCTCCCCGGCCACTTCCTCCAGCTCTTCCGGGGGGACCCCAAGACGTTCCCAGGCCAGCCGAGAGACATAGTCTCTCCAGCGTGTCCTGGGTCTTCCCCGGGGCCTCCTTCCGGAGGGACGTGCCCTGAACACCTCACTAGGGAGGCGTTCAGGGGGCATCCTAATTAGGTGCCCGAGCCACCTCATCTGGCTCTTCTCGATGCGGAGGAGCAGCGACTCTACTTTGAGCCCCTCCCAAATGACTGAGCTTCTCACCCTATCTCTAAGGGAGAGCCCAGCCACCCTACGGAGGAAACTCATTTCGGCCGCTTGTACCCGTGATCTTGTTCTTTCGGTCATGACCCAAAGTTCATGACCATAGGTGAGGGTTGGAAATAAGAAGGATTTCATGAAATTGTTACATTTATATAAGATATAGTCCTACAAAACATTGTAAACATATACATGTACAACTGCACAAAGCTTTCCGAGGTAAATGAAACATGTTGACTGAGCTGTGTTTCCATTACCCTTGCAAATGAAATCTAAATAGTGCAATATAAACTGGTAATGGAAACACCTGAATTTTGAAAAAACACTCAAATATCGCTGAAAAGTTTTGATGCTTTCGTGAGGAGGTTTATCAGACGATTTGATGTTGAAATGTGTCGCAAAAGCACCATGGAAACACTTTTTCTGCAAACACACGTCACAGAATGTGACACACCTGGTCACATGACCAAGACATTTCTTCAATCAATCAATCCATCTTTTATTTGTATAGCGCCAAATCATAACCAATGGTATCTCAAGACACTTTACAGTAGAGCAGTCTTAAGGACGGACTCTTCATTTTATGGATACACACATATGCATATATACGTAAATACACATACATATGTATCCCACACCCAACATGAATTCATCATGGCGGCAAGGAAAACCTTCTGTTAAGCAGCAGGAACCTTGTGTGGATCCCATTCCTATGATGAACAGCCATCCACGTTATGCTGTGTTGGGTGTGTGCAGAGGAAAGGGTGGAGACAGAGTTGTTGAGACTCTGTAACTCCACACTGAGGATCCCACGGACCTGCAAGACAAAAGCCAGAAGGAGTACAGGAGCAAACACACAAGGGAAGAAGCAGACATAGAGGGAGTGTTAGAGAAAGGAATGGGACCCTCTCCGGTCCCTCTCTAACCTAAATTACCTCTCTCTTAATGCCCTCTCCAACCTCTCTCCAACCGAGCATGCCAGACCCCCCCCCCCCCCCCCCCCCCCCCGGCAGTCTATGCCTATTGCATCTTAACTATGAGCTATGAGCTGGTTCCTAACTAAAAGCTTTACCAAAGAGGAATGTTTTGAGCCTAACCTTAAAGGTAGAGAGGGTGTCTGCCCCCCGAACCATGGTTGGTAGATGGTTCCAGAGAAGTGGGGCCTGATAACTGAAAGCTCTTCCTCCTATACTACTTTTAGAGACAAATGGAACAACGAGTAGTCCAGCATTTTGAGAGCGTAGTGTTCTGGGGGGATTGTATGGCACTACAAGCTCCTTGAGATAGACTGGTGCCTGTCCATTTAGGGCTTTATAAGTGAGAAGAAGAATCTTGAATTCTATTCTATATTTTATGGGAAGCCAATGCAGAGAGGCTAATACAGGAGTAATGTGATCTCTTCTCCTAGTTTTAGTCAGTACACGTGCTGCAGCATTTTGAACCAGCTGAAGTGTCTTAAGCGACTTGCTCAGGCAGCCTGCTAAAAGAGAATTACAATAATCCAGTCGAGAGGTAACAAAAGCATGGACTAGCTTTTCGGCGTCGCCCTGAGACAGGATAGATCTGATTTTAGCAATGTTACGGAGATGAAAGAAGGCAGTTCTTGAAGTTTGTTTTATGTGAGAGTTGAAGGATAAATCCTGATCAAATAGAACCCCAAGGTTTCTAACAGTTGTGCTTCAGTAATGCCATCTAGGGCAGTTAGGCTAGCATAGGTTTCTCTAAGGTGTCGTGGGCCCAGTACAATGACCTCAGTCTTGTCTGAGTTAAGAAGAAGAAAATTTTGGTCCATCCAGGCCCTAATGTCCTTTAGACAGGCCTCAAGTTTAGATAGCTGATTTGTCTCACCTGGCTTCATTGATACATACAGTTGGGTATCATCAGCATAGCAGTGAAAGTTAACAGAGTATTTTCTCATAACATTATCAAGGGGGAGCATATAGATACAGAAGAGGATTGGACCTAGCACAGAGCCCTGAGGAACCCCGTAGCTTACTTTATTGTACACAGAAGACCTATTATTCACGTGTACAAACTGGTACCTATCAGATAGGTAGGACTTAAACCAGTTTAGGGCAGTCCCTGTGATTCCAAGTAATTCCTCTAATCTCTCTAGTAGAATATAGTGATCTATAGTGTCAAAAGCTGCACTAAGATCTAATAAAACCAGCACTGAGAGTCGTCCTTCATCTGAAGCCCAGAGTAGATCATTAGTTACTTTAACTAAAGCAGTGCTGTGTTGAGCTCTAAAGCCTGACTGGAAGTCCTCGAACAGGCTGTTGTTTTGAAGAAATTCACAGAGCTGAGCCGCCACAACTTTCTCAAGAATCTTTGAAATAAAAGGAAGATTAGATATAGGCCTGTAGTTTGCTAAAGTGCTGGAATCAAGAGTAGGTTTTTTGAGAAGGGGTTTGATTACAGCTACTTTAAAGGACTGTGGCACGTAGCCTATTGATAGGGATATATTTATTGTCTCCAACAAAGATGGGCAGACCAGGGGAACAACTTCTTTAAACAGCTTAGTTGGGATCGGATCTGATGGTTTGGAGGATGAAATAATAGAGTTAAGTTCCTGAAGTCCTATATGTGTGAAACAGTTTAGGTTAGGCCTATTTACATTTAATGGTACAGCAGGCCCAGGTGAAGGCAGGGAGTGGCTAATTTTATCTCTAATCTTATGAATTTTATCGTTAAAAAATGTCATAAAGTCCTCACAGTTGAGGGCTAGAGGAATCATGGGCTCAATAGAGCTCTGACTTTGTGTTAGCCTGGCTACAGTGCTGAAAAGGTACCTCGGATTATTTTTATTTTCTTCAATTAGTGAGGAATAGTATGTAGATCGAGTATATCGTAAGGCTGTCATGTATTTACTATGGCTTTCTTGCCAGAGTATTCGTGACTCCTCTGTTTTATTGGAGCGCCACATTCTCTCTAATTTACGGGTTGTTTGTTTGAGTGTGTGAGTTTCAGAGCTAAACCACGGAGCTTTCCTCTGACGTTTAATAGTTTTTTCCCTCAATGGGGCAATTGAGTCCAAGGTGGATTTTAGTAGACTAGCAGAGCTATCGACAAGCAGATCCAGTTGAGAGGGGTTATAATTAATATCATAGTTATTTATTGGATGGTGCACTGAGTGTAAGGCAGCAGGAATGGCCTCTTTAAATTTAGCCACAGCACTATTGGACAGATTTCTACTCATAACTATTTTATTGCACAGTACGAGATCCTCTAGGATAATGTTAAAAGATATTAAAAAGTGATCTGATAGCAGAGGATTTTCAGGGTAGACTTTTAGTTCATTAATATCAAGGCCATATGTTAGAACAAGATCAAGAGTATGATTTAAATGATGAGTAGCTTCATTAATAGTTTGAAAAAAGCCAACTGAGTCTATTAGGGACATAAAGGCTGAGCTCAGGCTATCACTATCTTTGTAAACATGGATATTAAAATCTCCTACTATCAGTATTTTATCAGAACTGAGGACTAAGTTTGATATAAACTCAGAGAATTCTGATAGAAATTCAGAATAAGGGCCTGGAGGACGGTAAATTATCACAAAAAAGACTGGCTGGCAGGTTTTTGATTTGGTATGAGATAAATTTAGAATCAGGCTTTCAAAGGAAGTGTAACTGGCCTTTGGTTTAGGATAGATTAGGAGAGAGGAATGATAAATAGCTGCTACACCACCTCCACGGCCTATGTCTCGTGGCATATGAGTATTTAAATGACTGGGAGGAGTGGCTTCAATTAAACTAACATATTCATCTTGATACAGCCATATTTTCTGAGATAAGGTCATTTACTAGTAGAGATTTGGATCTCAGTGATCTAATATTTAATAGAGCACATCTAATGGTTTTATGTTTTGGTGTTTCTAGATTTGAGATTTAATTTTTTTCAGATTTTTATAATTGATAGCTCTTTTATTTGATTTTATGTTAAAATCATTGTGAAATATGGGTCGGGGGACTGACACCGTCTCCATAAAATAATATTCATCACCATCACAACAGTTGTCATGGCGATGAACACAGCTATCATAATAGCAATGGGAGGGAAACTGTCCTAAGGCAAGCGCAGAGGGGCGTGGAGGACTCCGCCTCTGTAACATGGTCTCATTCATGAGATGTCATAACAGTGACTGTGCCATGTTTTCTGATAGTAGAGATGCTCCCTCCAAAGTAGGATGGATTCCATCTCTTCCTATCAGGTTCGGTTTTCCCCAGAAGGATCTCCAATTATCAGTGAAGCCCACCTCGCGGAGGGGGGAGAACCTGTTTGAGACGTGAACATGGTGGTGTCCCGAGCGGCTTTTTGACCTTTGACTATGCTTACCACGGACAGTAACCCACTCATTGCTGGCCGGGGGGAAGCTAAGCTAGAGCTAGCGCTAGCACGGTCCGCACCGGCTAGGTCCTGCTTGCTAGCTTCGGTTTTGGTATCAGAGGTGCGGAACCGCTTCTCCAGATTGTAGATCCTCGCCTCCATATCGAACAGTACGTTACACTTTATGCAACTACCATTGTCCCTAAAGGAGGACGAGGAGTAACTAAACATCTGACACACCGGGCAGGAGAGCAGAGGAGAGGAGAGAGAAGCCATAGGTGCTAAATTTAAGCTAAGCTAAGCTCAGGACAAAAAGGAAGTTTAAAGGAGATTACACTGCCTCTAAGAGGCGAGGTTGCTTTTTACTTAACCTTCGTACGTTTAACTGTACGGTAAAAAATTGAAACAAGTGTTTTCAAGGCTAGAATATCAATGACAACAAGTTTGATTAGCGTTAGCAGAACACAGTAGTAGAACACTGCAAGCAGCAGTAGAGCGTAAACAGGAAACACATCCTCCCAAGTCAGACCCAGCTTCTTAGCATTATACTTTAAAATGATTACTGCCACATTAGACGTTAAACAGAAGAATACAAAGTGTTATAAGGAGGTTTGGAGCGTCCATCTTTCTGCAGCGAAGTCTCGCGGGATGAAATTTCACGGGAGTTACGAGGCTCCAAAACAACCTTGAATGGAAACACGTTCAAAGCGCAATTATACTTTGTTGACATTTAGAAATATCGCTTTTATTTTGCAAAAACCTCTAATGGAAACCCAGCTAGTTACAGTATAATCTGATAATATGGCTGCATATCATAAAATATGGGTTTTAGATTATTCAAAGTTGTTCAGCTCAGGCATATTATTTCATTGATAATGATCTGCGTTCATTTTCAGTCTTTGTGAGTTTCAGTGAACTCTCTGATGAGTGGGTCAAAGGGATTTAGGGTGCATTTTCCTCCAGTTTGAATGTAGCATTTATGTTATTTGAACATTTAAATCAGATTTCTATTTTCAGCATTTTTTATATTATGCACTAATCATTTAATTGCCTTTGAAAAATGGGAAAGGTTTAGAGCTTGTGTTCCACCATCTTGAAAACATGTGATTGATGATGTCACACGGCCCCACTGACTGTAAACATCCCATTGTTTTCTATTGGAGTGAAACATTCATCCTGATTTTGAGATCATTTAGCAGCTTTTTCAGTCACAATGACAACTTGTGCTGCTTTTAGTTGATCTAAATAACTAGGAAAAGTTAAAAATGTCAGTGTAAACCTTTTTTGTTTAAGGAATGAGACTAACAACAATTTTGACTGGGAAAAGTTATGTTACCATAGGGAGCGACAGTTCCAACTCTGCGGTTTGGAAGTAGACATTGAAGCAGAGAAGAAGAGCTCTCTCAAGGGACCTTTACTCTCTCTGAAACAGTGCGCTGACAAGCTCTGGTGGCTAAAGTTAGCAAATAACAGTAAACTTTTGGGTGGGAGTCCTTCTATCCTCAGGGTTTGAGTGTCTTCAACTTTCCGTGATTAATACGGAAACTTCAAAGATTTTAGGCCAAATTTGTAAAATCAGTGGAGGATCCCTTTAATGCCTTTTTAAAGTGGAGTATTTTTACCAATCAATCACTCTTGAATAAACTAAAAACTTTATTTTGTCACATCGGTTAAGATTCAAGTCATGACTCACTTTAGCCCTGAGGAAAACCAACGCCTTTGTACATTTTATCTCAATAAAATGTAAAGGATTTAGATGTATTTGTTGTACAGTAGCCATTTCCTGTTAAGAGATTCAATTATAAGCTGTTTTTTCCCCTAAGGAGAGTCATTCAACATCTCATTTGACCTTACTGCAGCACTTTTTGTATTGGTGTCAGTGATTATCTGCTGCAAAAAACTCTAATTATTTTACATTAGTTTGAATCAAGTCCTCCTGCCTGTGGTAGTATTACACCCTCAGGCCACTCACCTTGATTATTTTCTTATGTTACTAAAACTGTTGCTGATTAAACTTCCAAACATGCCTTTATTTGCAAGCAGCAAAGCAGTGTGGGGCAAATACAAAGTGAAGGAGACAAATGGGTTTAATGATAAGCCGATTACAAACTGATTAGGGCTAATTCAAACTATTTCTAATTAATCTGCCACCTACATTTGAATCGAATTCGCCTCAAACATTTTTATCAGCATTGCTTTGCAGGAGCAGTGCAGAGAAACTCTTCTCATTGTTTTCATGTTAGAACCTGTTTTCTTTTACACACTGGTTCCACGTCTCCAGGCTTCAAACATATAATAAGTATAACCTCCGATTGTCCTTGGTGGTTGAAAATAAACAAAAATTCTAAATTCACTTCCTACAAAAAAAAAAATGAAATATTGTTTATATCATAATTATTTTTAACATAATTTCCTAACAAAATCATGTGGAAATTTAATTGACCATTGTATATCCTCACATGCATTTTTTATCAAAAATATCACGTTCACACACTATTTATCTTCGTACATGAGTGGTCAGACATTCGGAAATGTCAATTCTCGCACAAAACAGGGCTCTCAAGTTTTGAACTCAGCTCAGAGTGAGACTGGCTGCAGCGACAGTTTGGGTAAAATCTGATAAAAGAAATACATTTTTGCAAATAAAACAATTTATATAGCATTTAAGTGCAGGGGTGCTGCGTGCGAGCGTGTGTGTGATTAGGGTTAGTATTGTTTATTGTACGTGTTAGTGGTAGGTTTTGAGGCCTTCAGCACAGGGGTTGATGGCTCCCATTTAAAACACTGGGGTTCCATGCCAGCCATTTTCACTGTCATGATAGGTGAAAGTGTTCCATTCAGTGCCATGCTGTTCGTTTTGGTCTTGTTTAAGCCGACCATGGAGAAAACCCTCTCTGCGTCTGCATTTGGGTGTGTGAGCACTAAAACTAATGCTGCTATCTTAGATAGCCTTCCAAAAAGGAACCAACTATTACTGAAATATTTTGCTTTTTATATGTCAATGAATTATGTGTATGTGAGGTGGTGCCTAATATATCTTACATTGCTCCTGGTTGAGGACATACTTAAGATACCATGGAAGCAAAAACAAGAATTGTTTTGTGACCATGATCATCATTAAACTTAATCAATTTAATATGTTGAAACTCTGGAAAATTGGAAACCCTTGCTTGTCAACAAAGTGTAGGACATCTTTTTTTTTATACTTTGCATTGGACTTAAATTGGTAATACAAAGTTTACATGTTTAAACTTACTTCCAAAAACCTCTGCCCTGCATGTTTGGCAGTGTTGTGAATAATATGGCAGGGACATCCAAATATGTAAATACTGCCGTTCTCCCTCAGAATTCTGGCTGCAATTGAACTTTTGGCCCCTGTATTTACTGGTGCATTGTTAATTGAGACCTACACAATTTTTCAAAGGGATGTTACTTTTCTGCAAGGCGTCATTGATTTTAATCATAAATCAATTCAGCTGTGCCACAGCTCTACCCACTGGTGGTGCACATGTCCAGGAATCTGTGCACAACTTTGTTGGTGTCAAAAATCCTCACAGTGAGTGGATTCATCTTTATTAGACCTGCAACAATATGGTGCATAACTAAACCTATATATTGTTGGGAAATGTTATGAGTGTGTGTGTAGAATTGGAAACAAACACAAAATACTGATTGTTGTTAAACTTTTACCTGTGACGGGATTCTCTCTCATCTTTATCACCAATTCCTTCTTAAAATGTGGCGCCACTGCTTCATTAATGATGCATGTTGTCCTGGTGCTGGCACTCTTAAAGTTCTGAGCTGTGGAGGAGTCTTTCAGAGGACTGAAATGGTCTGCAACTGCAAATGTGCTGCACCATTGCAACTGCAACCTTCACCTCAGCTCTCCTGGTCTGGGACAGAAACAATTTATTAAATGACTGGTAAAATAGTATAAGGTAATATACAATATACAAATCCAACAATTGAATATATCAAACATTGCCACCAGCCTTCTGTTTTTCCTGTGCTATGTACCCTGGCCTCTTGTACATTCATGCCTCCAACAGAAGGTGTTGGAGAACAGAACTGTGCAACACTGTTGACTGAGTTTAGAGCCTTTTCTTTGGCTTGATGTCCCTTGCCTTCTACACGCCTGCATATGTCCCTCACGCCTTGATGGGCACAAGGGTTATCTTGCCTACAGATAAAGCACCAGTAGAAGGCACTGGTAGATTCCATTGTGATGAATGGCCATTGGGTTGACCATTCTCTCTTAAAGGAACATCTATAGGTGGCTGCTCCACCTACTCCTCTCTTTTTCCCTTTTTCAGGTGGCTTCTCCACTGTCTCCTCTATGGTGTCCTCGTCCATCTCTTCCGCTGACTCTTCCCCTACTGACACCGTAGCCGCCTCCTCCACGGTCTCATTTGCTGCCTCCACTATTCTCTTCACCACAGTATCCTCCCCTGACCTGGCAACCTTTCTGGGGAGCTGACCTTCAGAGCGAAGCATGAAAGAATGCTCATTTGTCTCTTCACTGACATCTTTGAAAGAGACAAATGGAATTATTTAAACTATGCATGACCAGGAAATAAAACATAATGAAATATTATGATTAAAAGTGGCCTACTGACTAAAATAGACTCTGCATTTAACATTTAATTTACTGTATCTGCAAAAAAATGATCCAGTCTTTTTCAAAATATGACTAGGCTAGGGCCCGTAATCAAAAAGAATCTTGAGGCACATGAGTGCATGGCAAGGGGAAAATTGTTCTTCTGCTTCAATAGCCCATGTCAGCAACATCAATTAGCCTATATGTGAAAAGGCATAACCTATTGCACACATAGTCAACTGGCGACCCTCGGTCTAATTTTATGCAGCCCCCAAAGTAAATGTACACAATGACATAAAAATGCACACAAGTGCAAGAATACATTAAAAATACAAAGAATTACAATATTGCAGGAAAATATAGTAAAAGACAAAAGAAAAACTCCAAAAACACACAAATACTACTACAATAAAAAACAAAAAAGCCAACAGTAATACGCAAAATTACTCAGAAAAATATACAAAATTACGGAAAATGACAACAATACACAAAAAGACAATATAAATGCAAAAAATGACTCTGCAAACCCACAGTACTAACAAACATGCAAAACAACAATAGAAATACAAAAAAATTACTCCAAAAAACCCAAAATGGCAGCACAAATACACATTATGACTCCAGAAAACATATATTTTACAGGAAAAATACACAAAATGACCAAAAAATGCACAGACTTAAAAAATACTTCCTACATAAAACGTTTAGCGTAGTTTAGAAATTCTCTTAGAGTTAAGAAAAACACTTTGTGGCTAGCTGCTGAAATTAGCAAGGATTCAACTGGTTGTCTAGTTCACACACTGCGGTCAAACTGTTAGCAAATATCACTGATTAGCAGCTAGATGGACACAATATTCCCCAATATTCAGAAATGAAATGATGAGATGACTTACTCCGTATTCTCCCGTATTCTCCCTCCCTCCTGTTCATCTTCTTGCTGTGTGTGTAACTCCGCCCCTCCTCCCATTGCTCAGTGCAGACAGAGACGTCACACACATATTGACCAATCAAATCCAGTTTCATGGTCTGAGTTTTCCTCCGTGCTGAGATTATAACCCTAACCCTAACATAATCCAATAAACAAATAAAACACGTCTGTTCACTTTGAAAACAAAAATAAACAAAAATGCATTCTTTTAAGCAAAAATTAATTTTTCGGTAGTGCGCATGTGCGTGCATATATGCGCATATGCAATCTCAGTACGATGTGAACTCAGACCATGACACCGGCATGAAGACAAAAAAACAAAAAACAAAGCGGCTCCCAATTAGGAGCCGAATCCCGTCGTTCCCGTCAAAAAAACGGCTCTCAGACATATACACGGTGAGGTGTGTGAGCGTGGGAACAGGTTCAAATGCATGTCTCACACCCAATGCATGAGACTTGAGAGCTTTGACAAAATCTGACATGATATGAGACGATACGACAGACTATGTCTTCTGAAATGTAAATATGTGGAGTAGTTTAGTGCGTTTACTTTAGGGGAAGTAGAAGCAGCATGTTTTTTTTATCTCTTCTTAGACCTTGTTAGACTTCCTAATCAATGAAAAATATTGGTGTGAGCGTTTCACTCATAGAACAAAAATTCACAAAATAAGTTCCTAAACACACCGAAATACACAAAATGGCTCTAATAAAACACAAATGGACAAAAATACATTAAAAAACAGTAAATAACAACAAAAATACACAAAATGTTACAGTGTTGCATTTTTAAAACTCCAAAGTGGGGCGCACCATCAACTGTCCATCATAATTCCATCATCCCTGCAGCATATTTACTGCATCATGGCAATAAACCAAAGCTAGTCTCACTCTCAGTCCCAGTTAATAAGTAATCCCATTTCCTCCAGAGTAATCTTTATCTAAACTCACAGACGTAGCCAGAGACTCATTTAAAAGAACAATCTGTGCATGATGGCATCAGGGTTGGGTTAGATTATAATTGTAACCACATAATTTATAACTGCAATTATGGCATAATTATAATTGTAATTGGAAAAATGTGTTGCTGTTGTAACTGTAATTGAAACTTCATTGAGTTCAAATAATTTACTTTGTAATTGAAATGGAATGGAATTCATATAAACCCTGCCAGTAACAATTTAATTAAACACAAACCTGAGTAAAACGCCCACATCGACAATATTAATACTTCATATTTTCATTGATTAGTAAGCCTAACAATGTAACAAGAGATGGAAAACACGCTGCAACTACTTCCCCTAAAGTAAACGCACAAAACAATTCCACAAAATTACAGACATTGAAAAAAAACAACCCCCAAAACACAGAAAACAACATCAGAAAACCAACAAACCACAAAGAAAAATACTAAATAAGAGGAAAATATACAAAATGACAGACATTTACAAAACAACAAAAAAATTATGCCAAATGAAAACACACAAGCTGACAAAAAAAAAAGAAACAGAAAAAAAGAAAATGAGAGAACGACTACAAAATTACACCAAATATCAACAAAAAACCCACAAAATGGCTGTAAATATACAAAAAAAAAACAAACAAACTGGGAAATGTTACTAAACGACAAAAAAAAAAAAAAAAATGCACAAAGCGAGAACAAATATGCGCTAAAAACGATTACACTCACACAAAACTACTCCAAAAATATCAACACGAGATGAAAAACAAATTAGTTTATTTTACAGCTGATTTAAGAAATGGGTCAAAAAAAAGAAAGCTTTTATGTATTAAAAACACAGTAATTAAAAATGTAAATGTAATTGACTTTCAGAGGAAAAATAATCATTTTAATGCTAATTTGAGAACATGGATAATAAGACTTAATTGTAATTGAAAAATGTAATTGATCCCAACCCTGCTTTAAATAAATCAACACTGGCATTTAGTTACATTCTCACTGAGAGCTTCGAGCTGCTGCTGAACTCCAGCTCATGTTATGTGAGTACAGAGAGTTTTTTGGAACAGCTCCTCCTCCTCCTCCTCCTCCTCCTCCTCCTCCTCCTCCTCCTCCTCCTACGCTTCATCCTCCTCCTCCTCCGCCTCTTCCTCCTCCTACGCTTCATCCTCCAATCAAAAGAAAGAAAAGAACTTCAGGCTTCTTTGGACACACACGAGATGTTGATCGATATCTGACTGAAGAGAAGCTCTCTCTGCTGACACACACACACACACACACACACACACACACACGCACACACACACACACACACACACACACACACACACACACACACACACACACACACACACACACACACGCACACACACACACACACACACACACACACACACACACACACACACACACACACACACACACACACACACACACACACACACACACACACAAAAGGACAGCTTCTCTTAGTTAGTTGAAGCCTGCTAACAGAGATTAATCCAGGATATAATTATCTAGTTTTGTAGCATAGGCCCTTGATTTTTTGTGTATTTTTGTTGTCATGTTCTATAATTTTCTGTTTGTTTTTTTTTCATATTTTTCTGCTATTTTGTTTATTTACTTTGAGGGCTTCACAAAATTACACTAAAACTACAACTGAAATATGATTATTCTGAAAATAAAACTGTTTAGTTTTAAGTCTGTAAATCCCAAAAGAACATTTGATGATTCTAATGCAAATGAAGGTCAAGAGCTGCCTTTCTGAAATAATATCAAAAAGCAATAATAAAAAAAATGTACTGATAAATAGATGCAAGTTTTATTCTCTGTAACTGTAAGAAGAAAAGTTGGGTTTCTGTGCAGTGAAATTACATCAGCAGCTATTTTCCAGCGGCACACAGAGGGCGCGAGCATGCGTCACGGTTAGTGAGTTCTGTCATCTAAGAGATTTCACCCTCTGTATTGTGCTTTTACATTAGACTGTCATTCCTTTTTCCTTACAGAAACAGCAGAAGTGTACGGAGATGTAAGGAGAAAAAGTCATTTTCTCATCAGGAAGCTGTTCACACAATTACTGTGTTTGATGGTAGATCTGATGTCCATTCTTATGTAAATGCTTTTCTTTTTATCAGCTCACTCCCTGATGTCTGCAGAGACAGTGGAAAGATTAAAGAGAAAGATAAATTAGGTGCTTGTGTGTGTGTGTGTGTGTGTGTGTGTGTGTGTGTGTGTGTGTGTGTGTGTGTGTTTTAACCCTCTTTGTTTTGCTCACCATTGGTGGCACTGGTTTGATTTGGCAGCAGCTGATGGTTCATGGTTGATGCGTTTTCTGTAGGAAAAAGTCAAGATGTCAACACAACATGTGACTTCTTTAGAATCCTGTGCCACTAATAATTCACATGCTTCACCAAACCAAACATTCTTTGTCACATAGAAGCTGTGTTTGCCCCAGAAACTCTGACAAAGTGACTTCCCAACACATTTCTGCTGTTTCCACTGAAAGTTGCAGCAAAAATAATGGTGTCGTTGATGTTTATTTCAAGGTTTACACGGAAAGATCTGAATCTGAATGTCTGGAGTCAGGAGATAGTCGAGCCAATCACTGTCCTCATCTGGAGAAGAAACACAAGAAATTACAGTAAGAATGAAGTAAAAACATCCATCTACAGGACTCCTCATCCCACAATGCAATGCACCAAAGTTCTCCAACAATGTCAATAGGAGAGAGTTTATAACACTAATCCAACCTTGGGGGGGCTGGATGGTGGTGCTTTGGGTGGGGGGGCTTTGCCTGTGCTGCCTTACAGTGGCACAGGGACAAATTGCCCTGCCAACCCCTTCAATTTTAAACACACATCAACCACCCCAGCAACTCTGAGCCCGGCTGCTGGCAGGCGTCCACCGGCTGCCTGTCCACACAGCCTCCTGGGAGTGGGCCTCTGCCCCTCTGCTTGGGCCTCAGGCAGGGGGTTCTTTGGGCCCTCCTCTGCGAGGTTCTTGTACTGGGGCATGGGTGGGGGTGGGGATTGATTGCTGGTGGAGTGCCTCTGCGTTGGGGCGATGGCGGCTGCTTGGTCGTCGGGGCGTGGCCTGGGGCTCCTTAGCTCCCGTTGTTTCTGCCGCCTTGGTTTTCAGAAGTGGCTCTAACACAAACATTTGTTATGGACGCACTGGCCTTGGGCTGTGGGTAAAGCTCATACTGGGCTTAACCTTAAACCCGTTGATCCCAAATACCAGTTTTAGGTATAACCACTCACTACTTCCCTCTGTTCACGGCCACCACCATTAAACCTAAGCTGGGTGCTGAGTCACCACCGTACATTTCTCCACACGTGTCACCAGACTAAACTGATTACCAGTGTTTTTACCAACATCACTTTTGACAGTAACTAGTACTGTTAATACAATATTTTTCTGAAGAAATAACGCTGTTACCGTTACAATATGGTGCGTTTGTCCGTTACTTGCTAACTGCAGTGTACTTCCTGTTTACAGTGGCGCTACATATTTTTGCGGGATGCCATCCCAACCATGGTAAAACAGTAAAAGAAGAACCATTGTCAACGTGTTTCTGTTTACAACACGTGCGCCAATCATGGCGAGTCAAGGACGAGCTTCTCAGAGTGGAAATACGCGCATTATTTTTGTCTCCAAAAGATCCATCAGTGAAGCTAAGCTAACGCTGGGGCTGGATTTTAACTGTGACTGTTATCCAGGTACAGGTCAGCCAAACCATTGCACGGTATGTTGTTGTAAATAAGGAGTCTGTCGCTACTGCTGAGTCACTGCTAACAGCAGCTCATTAGCCTGATATGTTTAGCATTGTGTAGCTGAGAAAAATGCTGTGAATTAGTTTTTCCACATTTATTTTTATAAGCATTTTCAACAGCAGAATGTGCACCTGGAATATGCACAGCTTACTTTACATTACTGTACTAAGGCTGAAAAATGACTGTTTTAATTTTGGAGCAGCTGTTTTGTGCTTTATATGCACATCATTTATGGTTGTTTTATAGCAGTTGATCAACAGTGGATTATTATATTATTACAGCACTAATATGAAGCTGTATGGACACAAATGATCCAAAACAAATAATACATTCTTTAATTCTAAGTAACTCAAAAGTTACTTTTTCCAGTAACGCATTACTTTTTGGTGTAAGTAATCAAAATAGTAACTAAGTTACTTTGTGAATGAAGTAACTAGTAACGGTAACTATTTACTTTTTTTCAGTAACTAGCACAACACTGCTGATTACACAACACAGTAAGCACAATATGCACAACTATAACATCACATTTCACTCTCACCTTAAAACAGTCAACTCTTCCCCACCACTTTAATTTTCCTACCTTGACTCCCTCTTCCCTGTTCCCTTCCCCTTCACCTAGGCATAACACTGCTTTTTCTTTTTATATTATCCCTTTGATAAAGCGTGTCTTACACTTCCTTAGGGAGGGCTGGTGATGGTCACAATTATGCAATTTTTTTAAATTTTTTTTATTTAATTGCAATTAATAAAAAGATTCCACTATGTGTAGTGTTTATTGATTGTAGTGTTTATTGACATATGAAGCCAAAACAATGTTTTTATCTAATGAAATTCCAAATCGAATTGTTGCGCTACTTATAGGGTACAGATTTATATTTACTTTCTGATGTTTTCTGTAATTTGGCATCACTTTTCTCATACTTAAAAATCACCAACTAAAGGTTTGTGACTTTGATAACTTTTCCTTCTCTTTCAACAGCCTGGAAAGTTCAACACAATATTTTACGTTCAAAGATCACGTTTCCAGCACAATGGAGTGATGTAGGAGCTAAATGATGCACACGTCACATGAGCACATACAGGGAAAGGTCATTGGCAGTTGAGCAAAGATGTTTTTCATATTTAAAGTGTCCTTGGAGTCAGTGTTCATAATTCAGATTGTTAACAGACACGTTACCATCAGTCACCAGAGGGGGGCAGTGTGGTGATGAGTACTACACTTGGAGGCATGTAAATAAATACTGATGTGATGTGAGATGTTACATCAGAGATGTATTTATTACAAAAATGTGACTGTGTCTCATCGGGTCACATGATCAACATTCATGTCAGCATTAGAAAATTGACGAATCTGAGGGTTTGTGTGTGTGTGTGTTATATTTTTTGTTGTTTTGTGTATTTCTGTAGTCCTTTTTTTTGTATTTTATGTATTTGTTGTTTTGTCCTTTTTTGTATTTTTCTGTCAATGTGTATATTTCTGGAGTTATTTTCTGCATTTCTGATGCTGTTTTTGGGGACATTACAGAGTATCTTTGGAGTCATTTTGATGTATTTTCTTTATGAATTAAACAAATCCAACATAAATTAATTTTCCATTTTGATTTTTATTATATTATTGATTTTTTTCACGTTCTTTTAATGTTATGACTTAATTCCAACTATATGGGTGCAATTTTATGACTTTGTAGTTGTATATGTTTATTCATGTATTATTATCTTTTATTCTGACAATATTATGACTTTACCTTGTAATATTACATTATTCAAGTAATATATATATATATATATATATATATATATATCAAATCAAACTGTATTTATAGAGCACTCTTCATTTCATGTATAAAATATAATTCAAAGTGCTTTACATCATTAAACCTTACATAAATTCCTTAAGAAACCCCAACAAAATCAAACTATTTTATATCATATTTATGGTGCTGTTTGTTTGTTAGGTGTGAAACATTATTTTGGTATATGCTGACTGTGAATTGTGTCTTTACAGTATTGTGTAAACAGGGATTCATGGAAGGGCGGTGTCTTTTTGTTTATTGTTATATTACATTTCATCTTATTATATTAATCTACTCTCGTGTTTATTACACATTTTTTCTTGTAGTATTTTTTACTTTATTCTTGTAACAATATGAGTTTTTTCTTGTACTATTTATTACAAGTTACTCTCGAACCTGGAAGGGAAACAGCCAAAAGGAAAGAAAAAGATTCATAATTTTACGACTTTATTCTTGTAAATTTATTCTCGTACTGTTATGACTTTATTTATCACCATTTTTTGTTTGCCACTGACTTACATGGAGAAGCCCACCACCCACGTGTTCCTCATTGTCCTGTACATTTATATGATAAATGCTGCAGGGAGTCCTTCACATCAGATCAGATCAGATCCCATTCTCTGACACCTTAACTATTGTGGGTCATGGCTTCTTATTGTATGTGCTCAGTTATCACCCACAGCACAGATGCTCTACCAGTGAGACGCTCTGCACACCATAAACAAAACTGCATTTTACAAGAGGAGACTGTGTGCAACAGGGTTGAGATCAATTACAATTGTCATTTTGTAACTGATATGTACAATTATGATGTAATTGTAATTGAAAAAAGATATTTCTGTTGTAATCATCCGATATCTTGCTCTTGTTCAGTTCTCGTGCATACGTTCAAAGGTCGAGAGGGATAAACTCGCCATAGCTGACAGTGAGTCAGACAGAGATATAGATCATTTTTATCGTTGGAGCGTTGATTCCTTGAAAGATTTTTTGCGTAAACGTGGTATCAGTCTTTAAGCTGCTAAAGCTGCTGGACACAAGCTAAAAATTCATTTTTTTCCTGACTTTTCAAATTGTTTCACTTAGCGGCCTGTCCATCTTGTGCACTTCCTTAAATTGAATTAAAAATAATGGCTTAGTAAAATTGTACATGGACCTGGTTAGTGAAATTTACCTTTTCAAAGGGACAACTCATATTGTCCGTCTCACACTCAAAAATCTCGCTTGTCCCATCAATAATAATAATAATGAAAATACATTTTATTAACAACGATAAAGGTAAATAGAGAAAATACAAAACAATCACAAGTTAAAGTTTGTAGAAGGAGTGTGGAAACAGATGAGGTCTATCTTTGATGCTGCTTCTCCCATTGGTTTAAGCAAAAGTGCTCAGATCAGCAGAAAGCCATGGTCCCCCTGAGTCTGAATACTGTATGTGCCTCGTTCCCGGGTAGAGTCCTACTTGCGCTCACTGGAGACCCTGGAAGTCGTGGCTTGTCGTTCAGAGTCCCATCATTGGGAGAATGGTGTGAAAACAGAGGAAGTCTGTCACTCCAATACTGCTTCTCCTCAGATACGTGCATCATTCCCAGGTAGAGTCTGAATTCCACCCGCTGGAGACCCAGGTAGTCGATGTTGTCACCTGTGTGGAAACAAGAGCCTTAGTTCCATACCACTGCTGAGCTGCTCCCATTGGTTTTTAAAAGTGCTCAGATCGACCGAAAGTGGCATCAGCGTAAAACCCTGGTCCGTCCTCGAGTCCAAATATGTGTAATATTGATAATATAAACATTTTTAAAACATTAACGATCTCTGGAATAACATTACAAACACTGTTAGGTTGGAAATATCAACAGAGTGAACAAGCTTGTTTATATCTCTCTGACCTTTGACCCCCAAGGTAACACATTCACAGGTCCAGAGTGTGAAAAGGCTGATTGTAATTGAGTTCAGATAATTGACATTGTGATTGTAATTGGCATGGAAATTATATAATAACATTTATTTACAATTTCATTAAACACATACCTGAGGAACAATGTTACAGTTCTATGGCTTACATTATGTAAATAACAATTATTAAAATATGTTTCATATACATTTTTTCTACTACCTATCACTCCTCTTGGGAATCACTTTACCATTTAAAAAAAATGAAATTAGATAAATAAATGGTATAGTGACAGAAAAATGCCCACACCAAAAAAATTAAAGTGGACATATCAAGCTATTTTTCACTCATCTTCATTTGTTCTAAAAACATCATATCTGAGGTATATTTTCCCAAACTCGCCTGTTTTCCAGAGTTTTAGCCTCTGAAAAGTGACTTTCTGAGCAGTTCTAAAATGGAGCTGTTTAGGGGCCTACTTACTGTATGCATATTCATGAGTGGGCGTGTCTATAAGTGCTGACCTCATGTCTCGCTCTTTTACAAGGGGGATGAGTGATCACCAAAGCGATTTTATTATTTTTGCTATTCACACAGTGTCGTTAATGTTTTCAGCCAAAAAACTGCACATTACAGTAAAACACAATCACGCTATTGTGATTGAGAGTCCGTGTTTATCTCAGTCATTCAAACTCTCATCACAGTGTTAAGCTGCTTTGTCACTTTCTAAATCAATAACAGATTTAGTAGAACTATTGTTTACCGCTGGTATAGGAAACAAGCTAAACCTACTGTAATTACGTGTATATGTAATATATAAAACACAAATGTAACTTTATTTCAACACAACTTTGTCTTTATTTTATTACAAAACATACTGAATAACACAAACATAACACATGGTATCTTTCTCCTATAATAATGCAAACAAAAAATGCAATAAGTATTCATTTCCAACTCAATTCATACAAAATAAATAAATAGTGCAAATATCAAAGATCATGAACTCAAAAACCAAACAGAAAATAAGATAAAAACAAAATTCACTCAAAACATACATTTCTAATTCTTTTTAAATAGCAGGGTTTCAACCTTTTAAATAGTACACAAACTGCCGACCGGATGTAGACGCGTTTAGCGCAAGTGTTGAAAGGATCCGCTTCGTGAAAATATTAGGTAGTGACAGCAGAGCCAATGGGAGCCGAACAGGAAAAAATGTCAAATCCTCTGCGCAAAGCAGTATCAAAACAAACAATGCGGCCAACACGGACACAAACTGCTCTGTTTTAAAAGACCTGGATATATTGTTTAAACCATGACAGGAAGAGGTTTTAAAAGCGTAAGTCTGTACCGTACTACACGCTGTTTTCATCTGCAGGGAAATAGAACTGCGCTTGTCACGCTACTGTCATCAGATCCACTCATTGTTTGGTTGGTTACTCTGCATTTTTTTGTCCCGCCCCCGCTCAGCCACCAGCACTCAAACGCCGTGAGCGCTTCCAGACTAATCACCTGTATATGAATAATACAAAGAGTTAGGATTAATTCCAGGCTACATCTCTCTCTCATTTTTGTCACAGTGTATTTTTGTCTCGTCCTTCATTTGTTGACAATAATGTAAATGAATTTAGTCATAGTTTTAGTCTCAATCACTGACTTCTTTTTTAGTTTTTGTTTCATTTTCATCAGCAAAAATATATTTGTGACGTAAATATTTAGTTGACAAAATTAACACTGCTTTCTGGTGCGCCAATGCGCCGAAACACAAGATACGCTGGAAACCACTAGGGTGGAGTACACCTCCGCATGAAAAAATAGTGCATACACTACAGTGTACGTTCACTGTGGAGGCGCGGCACAAGCAGCAGGTAGTTCTGTATTTAGTTTTACGGGTAGCCATCACTCAATGGTGGACCTTAGCAAAGGTTGTCATCAGGTTGGGGGTGGAGTCTATGGGTGGAGTTACCAACGAAGGGGATTGTATTTCCTTTCCCGATTGCACTTGTGACGTCACAAATGTAGAAAATTTGAAACGGAGCAATTTTCTCTGCATTGTAAAACTTACACAGACCATAAACAAATGACTGGATGGTTTTATTTCACATTTTGTGTGCCGGTGGACACTCAAGTTACCTCATAGGTGTTCAAAAAGACTGCAAAAGTGGATTTTTCATTATAAGTCACCTTTAATACCTATATTTTCATTAATTAGGAAGCCTAACAAGGTGACCAATAGATGAGAAACAAATTGGATGATAAATAATATTTGTATGTGTATTTTACAGCTGATTTAGGATATGGGTCAAACTGACCCATTATCATTATAGTTTATCATTATCAAGGCTTAGTAATTTTTATTTATTTTTTTGTCTGCACATGCTGTCAAAGGTCAACACTACAAGAGTCGTAATCTTTTTAAAACAGCAATGCATGTTTTGTTATTGCAATTAAATAAATGAATTTATTTTATTGCATAATTGTGACCATCACCAGCCCTCCCTCAGGAAGGGTAAGAAACACTTTATTAAAGGGAAAATGTAAAAAGAGAGGGCAGTGTTACAGAGGGAAGGAGTGAGTGGTTATACCTATTTGGGATCAACGTGTATAAGATTAAGCCCACTACGAATTTATCCCACAGTCCAAGGCATGCCAGTGCATTGTAGACCAATGTATGTGCAAAACCACTACTGCAAACCCACGTGCGGCCTTGGGCCCGAAGACGCTGCCAGGCTGGCAGAAAGAGAGGGGGCGAAGGAGCCCCAGGCCACGACCGAGCAGCCCCGCAGACGCCCCCACGATCCCAAGCCAAGAGGCAGCCACCGCCCCCACATACACACCCGAGAAAGCCACAAGGAGCTGAGGACCCAGCGCACCTCGCCACCAACCCTTAACCCGAAAGGCCCCCCGCGAACACCTGACCCTCACTCACATCCCAGCATCAAACCCCCTAAAGGGAGGGCCCAGAGAGCCCCCCACCTGAGATCTCAGCGGAGGAGCAAAGGCTCACGCCCAGGCGCCAGCGGTTACCCGCCGGTGGGCCCAGAACTTGCAGAGACCCGACCCCAGGCCAGGAGGAACCGGAACATAAGCAGCACCGGCGGCAGCCCGCCCAAGGACGACGGCCACATCCCCAGCCGCCTAGGGCACCAAGGGGACGCTGCAAGCCGCCCCACCGGCCCCCAAGCACACCGGCCAAGCCCCCCAGAGCACTCCAGATCACCCTTCATCGATGCTGCCAGCACAATGAGCCTTAGGGTGTACTCACACTGGCAACCAGGACCGTTCCTAAGCAGCTCTGTGCATGTGTGAAACCATGGGGGGCCATTGTCTGGCCTGCGTAGGTGTGAACTGCACCGCAGGGGGGTTAACGGCCCGATGGTCCTGCTAGAAGAGGTGGTCCAAACACCATGCCAGACTGGCACAGTTGGCCGCGCATGCGCACGCAAAACTCGACTCGACTCGCGCGCAAAATGTGATGACGTTGGTACCGCGCGACGCTTTACGGCACATAAACATCCGCATTCCGCAATGATAGCGGTGTCAGAAGTGCTCGTTAGCTGATGAAAAGTTCAGAGTTGGCGTTACCTGATATACGTATATATATATATGAACAACATCACGGAGAACTCATGGAGGAAGAGGACAACATGACCGTCAGGACTTCTCTTTGTTCAGCCGACAGCTGGACAGTAACGGAGTGTAGCAGCTCATCATCAGGTCCGGGTATTTCCGAGGGTATAAATATACATACAAACACATATTACTGGTATATTAACCCATATAAACCAGAAAATATGGAAATTGGACATTGTACTGCTGCTAATGTATAAATAATATAAATATATATATATATGGTGGTTCAGTGTTCTGGGACACATACTCACAAACTCTGTAGAATGAAAACAAACACAGTGTCTTGGAGAGCAAAGTGTAGTGTATTAATTTATTCATCTAAATGTAACCAAAAATAGAACAACACAAATACAAGCCCAAATAAATGAAATGTCTGAAAGAAAGGGTAATAATTTTCCAAACAAAAATCAATAAGCCAGAAATAAAGTGCAACCTTTTGCAAAATGTAACATGAACCTTAAAAACAAAACATTTAAACATTGGAAGTACAAAGATGGAAATATTATGACAGCAGAACCTGGAACAAGACTGCAAAATGTTGCAACTATTTATTTATTTTTAATCTTATTTTAGTTCTCTTCTTAGGTCGTGTCGTGTTAGTGCACATGTGGCAATACCAATTTTCAGTATGTGTAGTTCCTGTTAGTCCTGCACAACTATAATGAATTGCTCAGAAATCTACATGTGTCCTGTTCTCAAAATACCAGTAATATGTTACACATTTGCAGCCGTAAAATGTCCCATTTCTATATTTTTTGGTTTATATGGGTTAATATACCAGTAATGTGTTTATATGTATGTTTATACTCTCAAAATTACCATGGAATTCTGGGTTTTACTCGGACCCCTCATCATCACGTCTCTGCAGAAGAAGACCCTCCGCTGCACCTCAGTTTGCTTTGTATTTAATAAAATAGTTTCTCCAACAGTTAAATCTACACATTTATACTGTATATAATGCACATGCAGGATGATGTGTAACAATAATCAGTAAAATTAGCTGTAAACATATTTTGTAGAACTAAATATAAAGTTATGCTGTGAACAGAAAGAAAGGAAGACGAGCCAGATAATCCTAAACTTTAGAATATAATACAATCATAACTTTTAATCATAAATATGACTCTTCTCAAAACAACAAACTTTGATATCTTTGTCACACAATATCTAAGCTTCCAGTGAATAATTTACAAAAAAAAAAAAAAAAAAAGTTCACTGATGGTGACATTGAGATTTCAATGTCACCATCAGTGAACTTTTTTTTTATTTGTAAATTATTCACTGGAAGCTTCTCTGGTGGCATGTGCAGTGGTTGTTGTTATTATTATTGTATGAAGCCAACATTACTGCAGCTCTGCACATCATTGTTGTCCTGTTAAAGTATTTTTATACAAAGACTTAAAAACAATCTGAAATTAGTGCTGACTCAAGTAAATCACCTTTATTATGCATTATAACAATCTGTTCCTTAAGTCTCTAAATTATTGAAACACTTAAAAACATCTAAAAAATAAAATTACAGAAAATTAAATAATCATTTAATATACATTTCAATAAATAAGTGCATCCCATGTTGACTCTGAGCTTTATTCTGTCTGTTGTCTGTAGAAGTGATGGGTCTAGACCTGATGATGGAAACTAGGATCAGCTCATGGTTTTAATGTCCAGGGAGGGGCGTGTCCACTCTGCATGGACTTAAAGAAGAAGAAATAAAATAAGAGTTACATATTGTCATGTTCATCAAAAGGAAAACTGAAAGTGATGGAGATAAATATGCTCAGATGGACACACACACACACAGACACATACACAAAGTTTAAACAAACACACAAATACTCTGTCCTAAACTGTCTCACACATTAAAAGCATCTATTTACACTTATATTAATGTACACAAAGACTAGCTCCACAAAATCAGAACGACATTTATTGATCCAGAAATTAAACTGATCTTACCTTTATAGGCTCAGTTTCCTCCTTTGTTTTTAAATCCATTTGAACCTCCATTCATGGTGGTTTTTATCGTCAGAGAGTCTTTCATTTTTAATAAATCCACCGTTATTTGGTCTGTTTTAATCTTTCTTTCTCACTCACTTGGTTCTCTCTCTTCCTTGTGTCGATTTCGTCAAAACAAAGCAGCATCTTTAATGTTTCTGTTACGTGAGAGTAAAATTACCGCAATGTACCGACACTGGCTGTAAAGAGCAACTTATTATCTTTCATAAACTGGTGGAATTTCACCGATGGAGCAAATATGAGCAGCGTTACGGTCATTTAAATTAACGTGATGCGTTCAGGGGCCCTGGGAAACCCAGTCCGTGAAAAGAGCACGTGTCTGGGTAAATCTTGGTTTATAGTTACCCTACGCAACAGAAAATATGAAATTAACAGAATGTACTGTCAACAACAACAGAGTCGCTTAATGGTGACGTAACGCCATACGTGTGTCATAAATTAACGTGATGACGTGTTTCTCTGTGGGAACCGAGTTGAGCTCGTGATCACGTCCGTTCTACCATGTCAGAAAAGGGGCAGGGAGGTTGCCAGTGTGCGTACACCCTTAGTTTTAGTTCAGGATTGAGCTGATTGGTTTATCATGGCTGCCTCCTAAACACTTCCAGAGGTCAAGGAAAAGTGGATAGTAAAGGAGATAGGAGGGAATATTTGGAGGCAGCCCACGTTCAGCCTTTAAATCCATACTGACCTGATTACCAGATTACAAACTGCACAGGTAGCAGGAGTGAAGCTGACAGTTACCCCAGGAGGAAGGATGGCCTTCAGAGTAAAAGCCTGGCTAGCAGCACACCGACATAGAGTACAGGCTATTAAACTTTCTGAAATGTGTGTGTGTGTGTGTGTGTGTGTTGAGATTATTAAAGCTCACACAGATCAAAACAGTTCTTTGTTGGATTTTTCTTTCTTCACGTTTGAGGTCTGTAACAGATAAAACATCGTACAACATTTGTTAAGTCCAAAAGTTTGACTGAAAGCTCTTGAGTTTTTATGACTTTATGAAGTTTTCCAGTAGCAGGAGGAGGGAGGATATCTGCCCATTAGTGGAAGTACAATAGCACTCCATAACATTTGCATTCTGTTTTCAGACAAAGCTACTTGTTCATAGGAAAGATAAGACAGATGAACATGCATCTAATAAACATGAAGCCTCATTATGCAAATGGTGAAAATGTTACACACAGGAGTCATAAAAACATCACTGATGTGTTGAGTCTACATCAAGCATTGGCACTGTATTGTTTTATGTAAATGCTATTATTATCAGATAAAAAAGAAAGTTATACTGTGTGACTTTTAATAATCTGATTTACTGAGCAAAAAGCAGGTGTGAAGAAGAAGAAGAAGAAGAAGAAGAAGAAGAAGAAGAAGAAGAAGAAGAAGAAGAAGAAGAAGAAGAAGAAGAAGAAGATTTTTTTAATTTTACAAACACTATTTACAATTACATCATTTGCATTTCTTCAAATTTACATAACTAGAAAAAAGGAATAAGTAAAAAATAAAATAAATAAAAAACAAAAATACATTAGTGAGACATTTAGTGCAACAGAATATTAGAAAACTTCAGTTTGTCTCTGATTACAGTGCAGAGTATGTAATCTTAGCACCAAATGTTCTTAAAATCATTAAAACTTTTTGTAAACTTATAAAAACTGAATTCCAGTCTCAGTCAGCACCTGATATTACAGCAGAGTACCATGGCTGCTTCCTGAGCTGGTTTACCTTCCACTTTGTTTTTCCGTGTTACATAAATGGCTAGTTTGGCTTCACCAGAAACAAAGTTCAACAGCTTCCCTTTTTCATGATGACTTTTTCTGTGGACGACACCATAAATGAAACTCTTTACACTAAATGTTTCTCCAAACAAACCAAAAATCTCTGTTAAAAGAGCGAAGAGCATTGAATGTCTCTTACACTCACTGAACATATGAAAAACTGTTTCCTGAGCGAGACAGAAGGGACACAGGTTCGACACAGCAGGGTTACAGCCATTTTTTATTTATCGCCTTTACACAGTTTTGGTAGAGAAAGTTCTTACCAGCTGTGTGTAGGTCAGTGTCCTTGCAGTCTTTTAGAACGGGTCCGGTCAGCTCATCGAAAAATGGACTGATGTAGATTTCAGGGAAAGGATTGCTGTGGTCAGGTTCGATCCCATGACTGTAATCCATAAGGAGGTTCTTTTCCCTCTGAGATAATCTTTGCTTCCAGAGCACCAGCACCTTATTAGCCACCCTTGTGGACCGAATGCTCAGCGTGCAGGCCACCGTCTGTACGTCCGACAGCGCCGGTCCTGCAGTGTCCACCAACTGTCGAAGAGTCAGAGTCCCAGTTTGACACAGTGATGTCAACAGCCCAGGCGTGGCTGCACTGCAAACATCAAGCCTGGCCCCATAAATCAAAGGTTCATTCAACAGCCAGAACAGAGAGGAAGAGCTTTTCCTGGACCTGCTTTTAAAAAGGCCCCATGACTTAAAAACACTCTGATAAAAAGGAGGCAACCCGTTTAGTTTTAAATAATTACAATCAGTTAAAAACAGTGCAGCATTCAGTCCCAGATTCCCCACCCGTCTAAAAATGCAGCTGACTACCTCTCTCCACACCAGATCTACTGATCCATGTAGGAACCGTTGGATAAACTGCAATCTAAAGGTAGCTGTTCTACTGGCCAAGTGGACGAGGCCCTGTCCCCCCTCCTCTTTAGGTAAAAACAACACTCCCTGTGGCACCCAAAGTAAACCATGCCAGAAAAAATTTACAAGTTTTGCCTGAAGTTGAGGTAAAAGACCTGATGGAGGGTTCATACAGGCCAAACGATGCCAGAGGAGTGAGGCTGCTAAGTTGTTTACAACCAAAGTTCTGCCTCTGTATGACATGTATGGCAGCAAACGTTTCCATTTCAGAAGCTTCCCTACTACTTTCTACCCTTCCAGTTCCTCCTCGTCATCAACTCATTGCCAAGGAAGACACCAAGATACTTGAGGCCATCAGTCCTCCACGATAGGCTCTCAGGAAGAACTGGAAGACCACCACGCCATCTACGGACAACAAGGGCTTCACTTTTGTCCCAATTCACACGTGCTGTTAAATAAGTTAGTTAAGCACCAGTTCTTTATTTCTCGCAGATTGCCTTTTTTTGGCTGGAGGGTAACAACAGCTCTGTGACTGGAAAGTGGTAGCGAGCCTGAGGCCAGACTCTCATTGAACACATCCAACATGTCGGGAGCCAATAAGAAGGCCTTATAAAACTTAACCGTCAGGCCGTCGATGCCAGGGACGTGGATGGCTGTTCATCATAGGAATGGGATCCACACAAGGTTCCTGCTGCTTAACAGAAGGTTTTCCTTGCCGCCATGATGAATTCATGTTGGGTGTGGGATACATATGTATGTGTATATACGTATATATGCATATGTGTGTATCCATAAAATGAAGAGTCCGTCCTTAAGACTGCTCTACTGTAAAGTGCCTTGAGATACCATTGGTTATGATTTGGCGCTATACAAATAAAGATTGATTGATTGATTGATTGATTGAGGGACGTCCCTGCATACTCTGCAGTACAACAGTGAGCTCCTCCATTTGTAGAGGTCGGCTCAGCAGCGAGTTAGCCTCTGCAGAGACTTGAGGTAGCACGCCACCGAACTCCTCAACTAGTGGGTCACTCTCATTACACTCACTGGTGTACAGTGATGAGTAAAAATCCACAGCTCACGTGTGGCATTGAGTGTATGCTGCTGGCACAAGAGTTTAATCTGTGTTTTGCCATAGTCCCACCAATGCTTAAGCCATGTAAACTCAGCTTTCCTACGTCTAAAGGTGTTCCAAAAAAAACAAAAAAATCTCACTAAAACCTTTATCAAATGTCAAACCAGAGTTAAAATGCCAGTGCACACTCCTTCGTAAAATGTTTTTCATGGCAACGTGACAAAAAAACCAATGATCAGTAAAACCAGCTGGCACTATGTCGCATCGCTTAAAAACATTAAAATGGTGTTTAAAACAGTAAAAACGATCAAGCCTGGCTGATGAAATCCTGCTTTCTGTCAGGTGGGACCAAGTATATTGTCTGCAGTCTGCGTGCACCCTCCTCCACACATCCACGAGACCATGCGTGCTGATCAGCTGTCTCAGAACGCGCTGGGAAGTCGGGTGTGGCTCTGCATGATTACAATCTAAAAACTTAAATTCAGTACAGTTAAAATCCCCACCCAAGAATAAAAAAGCCTCCAGGCCACAGCGATCCAACCTCGCTTTAACTATTTCTAAAAAGCTCTTCCTCTCTGAACCGTTTGTTGGAGCATAAATATTTACAAAGACCAGTGTGTGGATATCACATTGGGTTTTAACCTATAGACACCTGCCCTTTACCACATGCTCAACCTCTACATTTGTGGGAATAAAAGTCCTGGAGAAGATGAAACCTCCTCCACCACTGGACGTGGTGTTGTGGCTCAGGATCACCTCCCCTTCCCTTTCTTTAACCCAATCCCTCTATTTACAATCATCGCTATGTGTTTCCTGCATAAACAATACAATCTTGCTGTTGTCGAACAACAGTGCCATTTTTTTTCTTCTCTCACCCCATTTATGTTTAATGACCCCACCCTAAAATAGTTCATAGGAAAATAGGGGGATAAAAGAAAAAAACCTGAACCAAATAAAAAGGAAAGAAAAACAACAAAAATCCTCATCATAAACTAGAAATTAAGCTGTTTTCTAACTTTAATCATCTGCTTTTTTAGCCTGAAAATTTCTTGTTCAGTGAGATTTTGTCATGAGTCTGCTTAGTTAGTTATGGTTCACCTCCTTATTCACTCCCTGTTCCTTGATTTTGCCTGTTCCTGTCCATGTTTTCCTGCCTGCCCAGTTTTCCTGCTCTCCACAGCTGCTCCTCATTCCCTCGTCAAGTTGGAGGCGGTTCCTTATACTCCCTCTGTTCTGTCAGTCTCTGGCTAGATGGTCAACCCGTTAGGAGAGACTTCAAACTCCTAGAAAGTATTGAGAGTTCCTGAGTGTGATTATTAAAGTGGGGAATTGAGAGTTCCTGTTTTTTTTGATTATTCAGTGTGGAATCTGAGTTCTTTATTAAATAACAAATCCGAGTGGGGAATATTTCAGTTATCTTCCTGGTTTTGTGTGGGGCCCATTTATTCAATCTTATTTAGATATTTCAGTATCTGTCTACTCCTTCCTGCGTTGCATTTGAGTTCTTCTGTATACCTGTGATAGATTTGATGTAGCTCTACCTTTAATAATACGTTAAAAAAATAATTTATCGGGAAAATGTTGTTCCAAATTAAGTCCTTTCATGCCTTTGGTCTGTTGCAGGAATGCTTTAAACATTTTTTCTGAATACGGCCGAGACATGTGCAGCTCCACCTGCATGATCAGGACATGCTTTAATGACATCTCCCTCCACCCCACAGCCGAAACCCTTTAACTGAGAGGAGGTAGCAAACATCATATAATCAAAGTCATCGATCTTTACAATGAAACGGTAAATAAATTCCTCCAACTTGTTATCATAAAAAGTTGGCGGCGATGAGACGTGTTTCAATAGCGGTGACTTGTACCCTGACAACATCTTCCTGATCGGCGACACCACTTTACCATTCTCTCACCAGGAACTCATCACTGATAAACGGTGGCACGTTTGACAGCGTGATCTTTGACGTAGGCTGTAACAGTGGCGTGACCTGCTTAAACAACCCGTTTACAGTAATCCCACTCTCCACTAAAAGTCGTACCTGCTCTACCTCCTCCACAAATAACACCACAGCCTTGTTCATCCGGGCAGCGGACTTCACGGCGCCGTGCCCGATGATCTCCCCTACCGACACGTCCTCCACACAGCACGGGGAGCCAGCACCCACTCTGATGCCGTGCTTCCGAGACAGGTGTGTGAGGACGCCAGAAGCCATGACGGCGTCTGAAGAAGAAGAAGAAGAAGAATATTTCATTACTTCCGTCAAGAGCGAAGTGCAAATTGTTAAGGTTAAGTTTGTGAGAATTAGCAAGGTAACTTGAACAATTACAAACAAATTTGGATGAAATTTTCAGGAAAATTTATAAATAGGACAAGGAACATGTGATTAAATTTTGGTCATGTTCTGGCTCCGGAAAGAAAAAAAAAACAGAGAAAAAAAAGAATTTATTTATATATATATATATATATAAATATCATTCAACTTCTTGTTGATGATGTCATAGGTTCTCTCAGAGTCAACAGCTCAATGTTGACAGGTAATCATGGCATTCCTGAGTTTACCATGTTACCATGACCAGAGCGTTTTAGCAGAGCTTGAGCTGCTTAGCAGAGGTCTGCCCTCTCAGAGTGCTTTTCTAGTTCTGTTCTGTTTTGTTCCTTGTTTATCCAGGTTTGGGTCAAAGGGGAAGGATCCTCAGCAGAAAAGCCCAGACAGTTTTCTGTATTTATTCATGTCTGTCTGTCTGTCACATTGGTCTGACAAACAACCTGTGTGAATGTATGTTGACAATTGAGAAATTTATGTCCACTTTAATTGTACAAACATCATTCTTCTATAGACGGAATGATCTGTGAGTGGCCGACAGAAATACACAAAAATCCCTCCCAAAACACACAAGACAGAAACATAAATGACTTCAAAAACACACAAAATGAGAGAAAATCCAGAAAATGACTCTTAAAAACATAAAATGACAACAAAAATTAACAAAAGTACTGTCCTCCAAAAATGAACAAAATGACTCCAAAAATAAACAAAACACAAACAAAATTACACAAAACGTACTTTATGGGCCTGTACTCTGAAATTAGATTTCCTCTTATTGTGCTAACTTTCTGGATTTAATCAGTATTATGTACCATAATAAACGTTGACACAATTTGTTGATCATGTGACCCTTAGATCAGAGAGTCTTATTTTTGTGCCCAGCTGTAATAGCAGTTGTTAATCTCTGGCCTCAAACACGTTGGGAAAGGCCCAGAGCTAGTTAGCGTGGAGCCCCATAGGCTACTATTCAAACACTGTCTACTACGGCTCAGTTGATGCTTCTCCCTGGAGCTAGCTTAATGGACAGCTAGCTAAAAGCTGTCGCCCTGAGGTGAGAGACAATCACAGCCACAAACTAAAGTCAAAGTAGGAAGCTTTGTCTCAGTAGCAGGAGGAATGTTCTCTGAGGAAGACTTCTCCCAAAGCCTTCACTGTAGCTCATATTAAGCCATAAAAATCAACACGCTGAGCTAACCTGCTCACACATGGCATGTATTAAAACTATCAGTCATGCTGTCACGTTTCCTTCTGAGACATCCGTCTTAACAGTCACCGTTGAGTCGGACTGTATTAGCCTTTATCTCCAGCTCACCGTGTTCATCTCGTATTCATACGTCTCTTTATTAGCAGAGCGGTGGAGGCTGGAGGCCTGCTAGCTAAGCTCAGGATGTGATGAATCGCTGCCACCAGTTAGCGTCCGCGGCTGATGGATGTTCAGTGGCGGCAGTGGAAGGGCGCGATGCTAATGGCTCTATGTTTTAGGGCTTTAGTGCATGGCGTCATAAAAGGCTTTTTGCTGCCATCGCATCAATTTGTCATCGTCTGAAAGTTCAGAGTCAGAGAATTAAAAAGAAAAGGGTGGAGGGCCTGGGGCTGATTTACAGCCACTGTACAGAGAGCGCTGGGAACCACGCAGACACAAAGAAGGAGCTGGAAGACTGCACGCCAGGGGTGGATGGCCATCTGGCATACTGGGCATCATCCTGGCAATGAGTAAAGTGTAAGTAAACTGCCAAGAAATTAGTAACAGGTGGCATAAAATTGTCCAAAAGTGCCAAGAAAAGAGTGAAAAGTGACTAAAATGAGCCAAAGAGGAAGTGGCTTAAATTAGAAGTGTGGAAATAGGGCAACAATTGTGAAATAGGGCATAAATGTGGAACAAAAAGAGAAAAAATGTAACGAAAAACAAAACAGTATTTTTTTGGAAAAAAAATGTATTTATTGGGCGTAAAGTAGCCTATTTGGATGAAAAGTGGCCAAAGATGATTAAAGAAAGGACAAAAATTGGATACAAGTGTTAAAAAAGAACTTGCAAAAATGGACAAAAATTTTTTTTTTTTAATTTTTTTTTGCCTCAGAGCAGACAAAGCCTTGACTGAGTTTTTGTCCCAGTCCACCCCTGGTGCACACCATATGTTTCACTGCATGTGTTAGCATTACACACCAGGGTTGGGGTCAATTACATTTTTCAATTACAGTTACATCTTCAATTATCCATCCATTACAGTGACCAGCATAATTTCCTATTACAGTTAAACTTACAATTATTATTTTCCTCCTGAAATCATTGATAATTACGTTCTGAATTACAGACGTAAAATTGAGGTCCCCTGTCGGTTGGGGGCCCGGCCCCTCTGTTGATGGCTGGGCCACCGGCTGGGTGCTCTCTTTGCAGGGTCTCTCCAAGCGGTGTCGGCCTTGCCGGGCGTACCTCTTCCCTTCGGGTATGACTTGGTGCTTGTCTCGTCTCCTGGGCGGCCTGCCGCACCGGTGTTGGGGGTGGGCGGGGTTGCATGGCACTTCTAAATGATACTGTTTGCTGGGGGGTGGCGCTCGCTGTTCCGGTGGTTGGGGACGCTGTTGATCGCCTGGTGGGTCTGTTCCGCTATCTGCGGGCCGATGGTTGGGTCTGGGCACCTTTGGCTGAGGGCTGCTATACCACACCAGGTGTGTGCCGTTGGTGTGCCTCCTTCTCTCGGTGGCGGCCATCAGTTGGTCACATGCCGGTGGGAGGCGTCGCACCGTGGCTTGCGCTGTTTGGTGAGCGGCGGGACCTGGGCTGCGGTCTTTGCACCGTCTGTGGCAGTGCGGTCCTGCTGGATGGTGGCTGGTTCATGGGCTGGAAATTGGGGAGCTCTCCCCGTGGGGCTTCGCCAGTAGTCTCACTTTTGGGGCTTCCCGGACCCGGAGGATGCTCTTGGGGTCTAGCGGGCTTGGCCGCGCCCTTGCATGCCTGGGGGTGCGGCACGGGGTGGCTCCTGCTTGGGTGGTGCCCTGCTGGGCCTGGGTCTCCGGCTCTGCCGCGCATACCGGTACGACGGTGTGGCTGGGGCCCTTGTGTGTGTGGGGGTCACACTCCTCCACAACAGGGGTTGAGGAGTTTGAATCAGACAAAGGAAAGGTATCTGCTGGCGTAAAAGATGGTTTGAGGTTAAAGTTCAGTATGCAGAACAAACTTATCTTGGTTATATTTCTGTCTTTCAGAGTCAACGAAGAAAACAGTTGATGATACTGAGACAGGCTCTTCTGTCTCTTTTGTTTAGAGTAAGGGGGAGTAAGGTGAGAGTCTCCCCTTGTTGATCTTTTAAAGGGAAAGTTTTTTTTTGAAATGGTAAAGGTTTCTTTCCCTACACAGACACTATTATTACTTTCACTCAACATACTGTTGGAAAATCTTCACAATGTGGCTACGCTGCTATTAAGGCCTGAAGAAACAGGTTGTGGAAGAGATTTCTTTTAAATATCCTGTTACCTGAATTTGTGAAGGTCTTTAGAGACAGATTTATAATGTATCAGAGAAGGTAAGTGCCTAACCACTCCTCAAGGATCAATAAATCTATACTCTTTCTCTAAATCAGGGGTGTCAAACTCATTTTAGTTCAGGGCCCTAATATAAACTAGTTTATATATGAAAGAGTTGTCGATTTTAGCCAAAGAAAACGGGCAGTTTTAACATTAAAGTGCCTTAATATGCTCATACAACAATTACATAAATTATGTAAGGCATAGACATATGGCGAACCAACTGTACCATAATTAAACAATTGAATAGATCAATAATAGTTACATATATATGCCATAATGTGTGCATAAAATTTTTTTTTAGAAATTAAAAATGAATGAATGAATAAATAAATAAATGAAAATAATAAAAAGAAAAAATGGCATTTCGGGCATATACAGTATTTAGATATGAAAGAACTTTTAAAAGAAGTGTATTGTATTTATAGCCTACATAATTAGCTATTATTATTCAATAATGTATTAATGGCATATATCTTTAAGTATTTATTTATTTAGAGTTCTCCATATTTACATGTCCAAGCAGTAAGTGACAAAAATCAGTCCCTGCAGGGTCTTCACTTAAATTTATTTTCATTTTTTGACCAATTGTATTGAAATGTAGGGAACATGTTCAAAATAATTTCAGTGAAATTGCAAGATTTTGGACAAAATTGAGAGTTCTTGCAAAAAATTAGAATTAAAAGTAAAAGTAGATAAACTGTGAGCCCTGCAAACATTATAGAGTTTCATTACATTAGTGTATTTGGAGGGTCTGAGATATCCACAAATCTGTGATGTTTACTTTCTTCTTCAGGCCACATTGCTATAAAGGGCTGGTTTTGGCCCCCGGGCCTTAAGTTTGTCATATTTTCTAAATGTTTTCAAAAGCTGGTTAAGATGTACATAAATGACTTGCAAAATTAAGCTTTACTGCAGGATTTCTAATAAGGTTTATTTAAGAGCCACTGCAAACCCTTCGGATTATACAGAGAAAATATATTCACTCATGAAATATTAATAGTTTTATTCTTTGTCCTTTTGGCTCGGTCGAAATAGAAACTTTTGGGCACTCTGGCCATGAGGGTTTGCTCTTCAAACCTCTGTCTGCCTCCAAACCCACTCTATTTAAATTAGAATAGTGGTAGGATCATTTAGTCCCAAAGGCTTAATGCTAAAAATGCTGACTCAAACAAGTCCAAAATAATTGAAGACAAAACTTAGCAATGCAACCCAAACGGCTTCTGTGGAATGACATGTTTTCACTTTAATCAGCTGATTAAAATAAGACTGTATTGGTAGTTTTCTCCTAAATGTAGAGACAATATCCACCTTCAAATGAAGAGGAAATCTAGCAGAAAAATAAGGCAAGGGAAATAAAGTAGAATATTCCGAAGGAAGACTCCTTCAGCAGTAGATTCACGTCGGGGAGGTTTGACTCACCTACTCTGAAATATCTAAATACTAATGTGAAGATTCACTGCCGGTGAAAAAAGGGTGTTTCATGCAGAGGTTATAGCTGTCAGTGAGAGTGAGAGTATATCAAGTTATTGAGAGAAAGTCTTAACAGGCTTAGTGCAATGATATTAGGAAACTTCAACTCATTCTTTGAGGGATGGATGCTCTACTTTACGTTTTTATCAAAAATCTTTGAGAAAGTGGTCTCAAGTCTCCTCTTAAAGGGGCGGTGTCTAGTGAGCCTACCATCAACTGTTTAGCACTGGAGCACAGCTGATACTGTGACTAGAGGATGGATACCCGACTGAAGCTCGACGGGACCCAACGACACCAAACGGGTCGGTTTCAGACAGATATTTAAACTGGTGGTCGGGTTCGATCACATAGTGGCGTTTGCGTGCAGCGTTTTTCCTTTCCTGCTGCAGCTGCTGTAGCTGAAGAATGCAGTTTTAACTGTAACAGTGAGAACTGAGATCCTAGTAGAGGGAGGATGGAGCAGAGAAGGACATACACTGTTTATAATAACATGGATTATCTTTATCTTTGATGAATGGATTATAGAAATAGATCTGATGGGTCTCTTGCGTACACTGTACCCCTGTTTATGTTTCACTTTCGTTTGTTACCCGTGTGCTGATCTGATGTCGACATTAACAGTTGTTTGTTAATAAAATTGGTGCATACCACTAAAACAAATGTCTATGTCATTTCTTTAAAAAAGAAAAATTAGGTTATTACTGTTGAGTCAGACTCGGATGAGAAAATGCTGCCCGATCTGCACTCCAACTGTGACACGGTTATTTATTTACTTGCCGTTCATGTGACTGTTTACTGCTAGACCTGCCCACATGTCTATGCGTACATTTGCGGAACCAAATAGTAGTTCAGTCCACTGTGCTTTTATTATTTCAGTCTCCAAGCCATCTTCTTCTCATTCTTCTTTATTTCCGGTTTATTTCCACGCGCACCAGCGTCATTTGACATCACGTCTGCAGAACTGCATTAGAAATTCATGCCCAGAAAGTGTCTTTTCAAGGCAATAGGTGTGTCGACTCGTTCTCTTTGGTTTAGAGCACTTCATCACACATTAGCATAAAAAAATAAAAATTAGGTAAAGTAATTTTTTATTCCTTTTCAAATCCTGCCCTATACTGTTTTAAATGGACTATTACTGTGGTTATAGGGAAGATGACAAGAAAGTGACTGACCAGCTTAACACTCCAGTGAGTGTTTGAAACAGCTGACTCAGCTGACAGCTTACTCCACTGCTGCTGTTGCTGCCGCACACACACACACACACACACACACACACACACACACACACACACACACACACACACACACACACACACACACACTGAAGCAGTGTTTGTTAGAATGAAAATCACAATAGCCTCCTAAATATCCATGTGTTTTACTGTAATGTGCAGTTTTTTGTCTGAAAACAATAACAAGAGTGTGTGGATGGCAAAATAAAAATTGCTATTGTGATCACTGATCACCTTCTGCAAGAGCAAGGCTTGAAGTCTGTGTCTACAGACACTCCCACTCATGCATATGCATGAAGGCCTGTTTTTATAAGTGTCATGAAAGTAACTTTTCAGAGGATAAAACTCCAGAAAATAGGTGAGTTTGGGAAGATAATCCTCAAATACTATGTTGTTGGGGTTCTCATCGTCTCATCAGAGACAGCACATGTGAATAAGGGAAGGAGGGAGGGAGCATAATACTGGACTTTTACTAATGTGTTCTCTGAGTCCTGTTCATTGCTCTATTCCCTCTATCTGGCAACACTGGGTCAAATTCTTTGCTCTTTTGGGATCTCTTTTCATGGTTATGCTGATGATCTACAGCTGTACATGCCATTGGTTCTGCGACGTGTATCTGCCATGAATATGCCTCAGGCTTGTGTTTTTGGTTTTAGCTGTCAGGAGTGGGGATGGGAATCGAATCCGATTCCTAGGAATCGTTTGCTTGCCTGTCAATTCCACTTATCGGTTCCTCTTACATTGCAAATACATAATGACGTCACACGCAAGCAGTGTGTTGTTTAAACCATGGACAGGTGGCTCCGTATTTAGGAGTCAGTGATGATTTGCATAGTTTTTTGGCAGTTTATGCAGTGTTTGAAATCTGAAGCGGCCAGGATGTGAGGAGGACGGGCGGTGCACCTGATGAGCAGTCCCCCCGGAAACATTTTCCCATAAAAAAATGTTCCGGTGACAGTGTTTCATGCTGATTCTGTCCTTTTCCACGTTCAACAGTAAATTCCATTTTCATTGGTCGATTCCGTGATTCCGTCCGCAATTCAGTTTATGTGGATTTCATAGAGCCCTACATAGTTCAAAGAGTGGATCAAAAAGTCCAACTATATAGAAGCTTTCTTCCCATCCCAACCAAAGACAGCGTTACCATCTGGTGGTGGATGAAGAGCGACACTGCCAATGCTGTCAGCTTTAGCTGAGAGATATCTCTGTGTCCAAGCATCCTCGACACCATCTGAAAGTCCAGAACAAACTTGTATACTTCCTGACAAGGCAAACATGCACATTTTTCTGCACACAAATGATTACTGTCGTGGATTCCCCAGGTGGAGATGTGAACGATGAAAAAGATGTAGTGTGGAAAAAAAAAGGGATCGTAGATGAAACTGGCTTGCATAATAATACAAAGTTTATTAACACAAGCAGAATCAAAAGAACAGGGCTGAGGCAGAAGCCCTGTGAGAGCAGCCGGGGTCAGATTTACTCTGAAGCAAGAACAGGAGAGAGAAGCTTATATCTTTCACAAAGTTCTCAGATGTCACATGATTACTTAACGACCCTTCTCTTGGGACACAAAGAAAGGAAGCAACATTTGTCCCTGAAGGTGATAAAACCCTCACATGGCAATGAACAAAGGCTAGAGTTAGATAGTCTAAGGCCTGAATTTACAATTTCTTTGATCTCATTTTGGGGGGGAAACAAACAGCTGGTATTCCTCCAACATCCTGAGTGACCTTTGGGGGTAATAAAATCCCCTGGGCTCCGCATGGGGGTCGGAGCCCAGAGTTTGAAAACTTAGCAAGTAAACATTGACTGTTTATTTTTGATCGTAATGTAACAAAGAGGTGATAACAGGAACGAACCTGTTCTTTGATTCTACTGTTCCTTTGCTTGGCCAGGAAGGGGAAAGGATCCCCCCTTGGTCCACATTTGCACTTCACAGAGGGAGACAGACCTTCTGACCTCAATGCTGAGGCTAGTACAGTATCTCAGTCAAAGTTCAATTTAGATGATTTAATTTCCTTTCACATGTGAAACAGTCAATACACCTCTACCACAGTTGATAAGTGAAGCTGTACTTTAGGTTAATATGTTCTTTTTTACAGAAGAATTATTTGTTTTATGTCTGAATTAGTTTTGGATCAAGTTGTTCAAGTTTAAAAGGAGCACTGTAAGTTTTTGCATACGTTTGTCGCCAAAGTGTCATTTATTGTATATATTATTATCCAGTGAAAACAATCTATACCTGCCTTACCTGGTGGATTAAAATAGAGCTGATATTCCTGCAGGAAATTAAGGGTTAGATGATATATTAGAGTTAAAGCAAACAAATCCATTTGTATTTTTTAATTCCCTCACCCAATGTGAATCGATAAGGAATCGAATCAATAAGCAGTATCGATAATGGAATAGGAATCAAGATCAATTCCCATCCCGAGTCAGGAGTTGGTTATCTGATCATCTCCTGCTGTTGAACTGAAGACAGAACTGATGGTTGTTGGACCTGCAAGTTTAAATCAACAGTTTGATAACCTCAACATGTCAGTGGGCGATTGTGTTATTCATTGTAAAGTCAAGAATCTTGGTGTGCTCTTTGACCAAGTATGTTTAGACTCTAAATAACGTCCAATAATTGTGATCTTTGGATGGTGATAGATATGTATTATTTATGTATCAACAATCTAAAAATCATGATTAAGAGATCCTCACATTTCCAGACAGTCTATTGGTCAACTATTGTAAGATTATTATGAACTGGTTTTTGGATAGAAATTCTTCGGTGGATCCAATGTATTGTATTTAAGGACATTTGCTAAAAAGGACAAGAGAAAACATGTTATTAACTTTTGGCTGATTGATGTATTGCTCTTTAGTGCTGCAGAGCTCTGTCTTAGAAGGTAAAATCCCATTAAAGTTGCAAAGAAAACAACCAGCCAGAGGCATAAATATGTTAGAAAAACACATTTTAATAGGCAAAAAAGCTTGCAATATGCAAAGTTATTGCTGGTTATGTTATGACAGCAAGGATGACAGATACGAAACAGAAATAAGTGTTGTATAAATTATACACCTTCCGTTTCAGATTCAAACAAAAGTAGTAAAGGAAAAATGATGTAGGAATGCTCATATAACCACCTTGGCTCCTGTCAGTGATCAAGTGTGCAGGGCTTTAATGCAAAGATATCATAGTATGTGACACAACTATGAACAAAAGAAAAATGTAAGCATTTGTTGAATAAAACGTGGAACATTCGATTTTTGTCCTATTATTTTTGTGGTCGATACAGTAAATATAATGTAAAGGCAGAAAATGCAGTTATTAATGATTCTTTAAGGAAATCATTTCAGTGAGTGATTACATTTTGTCATTAAACACTAGTTATTTAGTATAGTTACCTGTCATTATTTTGAAAAACTGGAAGTGGCTTTTAGGAACGTTAAACTGTGTGTCATAGAAGCTAGTGGCTAGCTAGTGGCATGGTGAGAGCTAAGCTAGCTGACTGGTCAGATAGGGCACTGCTGATTGACTACAGGCTGAAGGTTATAGATAGATTTCCAAGATCCTCCATGCTGCCCTGCCATCTTGTGTGTCCAGCTGTCATGTTTATGTATACCGCCTGTTCATTGACCCAAGTATTTTTGATTCTGAGATAATGATGACAACTTCCTTCAAACCTGGCAACAAGGTGACGGTTATTTACAGAGACACATTAGACAATGTTTGCAAGGATCCTTACACAATGACGAAAGAGGAGTGGTCATGTAATCCTGCGGCGTACCTCAATATTCAGGAAATGGACATTGCCAAGTATCTCATCCAAACCATTAGTGCGTACACTTTTAACGAATTAAGAGGAAGAAAGTCTCTGGAAGCATGCAATTATTTTGTAAGTGAAACAAAGCATGCTGCCATCAGAGAAAGGTGTGTTTCCACTGCCCGAGTGCGCCATTCTCAACGTACCACATTCTCTGGTGCCCTGGTTGATAGCGGAGAAGAGCGGCAGCGTGATTTATATAGCGCAAAATACAACAAAGTCATCTCAAAGCACTGAACAAAATATAAAGTCCATAGTAGAAAAATAAGAACGCAACAAGATCCACGTGAACAAGCATTTAGCAACAATGGGAAGAAAAAACTCCCTCTTTTTATAGGAAGAAATCTCCAGCGGAACCAGGTTCAGAGGTGGCAGCCATCTGCTTCCACTGGTTGGGGTTAATGAACAGAGAGGCAAACAGAATAGGATAGAAGGATAGACCATCTGGGTGCTCCAGACTAGTTGAGCCGTGAGCCATCGATCAGAACCGCCAGCTCCAGCATCAAGACACCTGAAACAGAAAAGAGAGTGGAGGGTGAGGAGAAAACACAGACTGCAAAAAAAAAATATATATATATACATATATATGGGGTGGACATCAGTGTGTTTTAAATACGTGTATCATTCGTTCAATCAAATTTCGAATTTCTAAACCAACAAAATTAGCAAAATTATTAATATTTTCAATGTGCATGTATAATTAAGTTTAAAGTTTGTAATAGTTAATTAAAGAGACAGAAATGGAAGCTGGACTTTGCAATGATAACTGGAGACACCCCTGCCCCATTAACACAGAAAAAACTCCCGGATGTGACAGTTCCGACTTCAGAGGAACTAAGTGTTTTTAATAGGGATTTGCATAAACTTAGATCAAAAAGAAAGAAACCTGTGATTTTGTCCCTTACTACCAAATTATGCACAAGAACATCGGCCAGCATCACTGGACAAGAAGTAAATTACATCAGGAAGAAGAGCTGAAAGCTAAGTGTGAAACTGTATTTGATGAGTTGAGTGTAACGGAGGAGGAAGCAAAAAACTGAATTAGATACAAGAACACAAGCAAATTGCAAACAATGGTTCTGTCTCAGAGCAGGTAGAATTACAGCTTCAAAAATCAAAGCAGCTTGTAAGGACTTCACTTGACAAACCATCGTTAAGTCTAGTAAAAGACATTTGCTTCCCAACGGCAAAGAGTTTTTCAAATTCTGCTACGCAGTGGGGCTGCCAACACCAGAAAACGGCCAGAGAACAATCCAAGAAAGAGATGGAGGAATTACATGAAAACTTTGAGATCAGACACAGTGGCTCGGTTATAAATCCTAAGTATGTATTTCTTGGTGCATCTCCAGATGCAGTAGCTTCCTGTCATTGTTGTAGTGAAATTGTGGTTGAAATTAAATGCCCATACTGCCAGAGGGACACGTTTGTAAGTGATGAAATAGACTGTCTAGAAAAAAACAGATGGACAACTTTGTCTAAAACGATGTCACGCATACTATTATGTTTTGCAATGAATGCAAGAAAAAATGCAAAACAAATTAAACGTACATGTAAAAAGACAATATGAAAAAAGGGCCTGATCAGCCCTTACAGGGTGAAACACTGTTTGTTTAATGTAGGTCTTGATTAATATAAATTGTTTTGATATTTAACATTATTTTGGACATGTTGAATAAGTATGAAAATGTACATGTACCTGTTCTTTTGCTTCATACAGACATATTGGAAATGTACTATACATGTATATATAAGCTTGTACTTGTTGGGAAAAAAATATTAAATTCTTGAAGAGAAATAAAGATATATTACAAGTTTGATGATATTGTAAACAAACATATCTGTAATATGTATACATAATTACAAGTAGTGTCTTATTTTGACAGTGTGGAACAATCAAGAAACTCAGAAAAAGACAACTCATAATTTGAAATACACATATTTTTATTAAAATCAAAAATATTAATATGGCAAGTAAATAATTATAATAGCACTTTAGTGTTCAAGTGTGGATTAGATTCATGCATACAACGTATGTGTACATTTTGTGACAGTAATGTTAAGTAATGTTAGCTTAATTTTTTTTTTTCATGTTCTGTACTGGACTGATATACACGGATGACACTTTATGTGAAAATTTATGAGTTATGAATTCATAAATCACAATTATATCATTAATGAAATGGAATAACTGAGTCACATACATTTGTCAGTGCACAACAAACTGTTGCTATCTTGTTTATAGTTGGTGTACTATCAATATTGCTCTGCAAATAATCAATAGGTATGGTGCTCTGTAATATTGTGAATATGTTTCGAACGAGACCAATAACGTTGTCATGGTTTCTAGTTCCACTGGAGACGGTTGACTCCACTTCAGCATAATGAAGTCCCAAACTTTCTTTTATGTCAAAGCCCTGGGCTGTGAGGACAAGCAGGAATGTCGATCTCTCAAAAAACACTTCAAAACAGTCATAAAAAATGACTGACACTTTAACTTTCTATTGGCATTGATAGTCAAAGTTCCTCTATTTCTGGCCACAGAATGATTGGTTTTAGTTTGATGTACATCACATGAATTGTATCAAGAAACACTTTTGACACACAACTTTTGGAAATTTCAAACCCAAATGCTAAGATTGAGTCTGAGTTTCATTAGCACAATGATAATTTTTTTCAAACTTTGTCAGTGAACTGTTCATTCTACCCACTATACTAGGTTCCAGGAAATGTTAAACAGTCATCAAGGTGTCATAGTCCATTCCAGTGTAGTGTTTTACTCCATATTTTCACTTGTCAGTCTTTGCCGTTCCATCCTCATCATATCTAAGAGTTGTTTATCTGTTGGTGTGTAGTCCGCTTCTTCATGTTCCAGTTGGTTTTCATCTGTATTATTATGATCAGTATTAGTACCACAGGGAATAGTGTCCTTTTGCAAATGTAAAAGTGCCTCTGCAGCCTGAAATCTTTTCACTCTCTGCAGTCTTGCCTTTGCATGTTGGTTCCTCCTCTTTGAAGACTGGAATAGGACAGCTTTTAGGTAGCTCTGCTCCCATTTTCTGAGATGGAGTTCAGTCTGGGTTTGTGTAGTCATAAAGTTCTGCCTTCTTTCCTGTAATATATGAAAAACTAAAAGAAGTAACACATCATATTTATTCTTGAAATATTTCATACATGTATGTACCAAATGTATTGTATGAATTATATGGTTTTTTTTGGGGAGCATACTGATTGATTGATGGATCGATTAATTGATTATACTTTATTAATCCCAGAGGGGGAATCCAGTTTCAGTTACATCCCGACCAAGAAACATGAAGTACAATAACATATCACATGGGGGACAGGTACGGGAGTACTGGGGAGCCGCCAGCAAGAGCGGCGCTCCGTTTCTTAGATGAGTAATATGAAACAATGGGGAGGAAGAAGAGATATAAAAAAAAAAGGGCAAAAACCAAACTAGGCCCTTTGTAGAGAGGGGCGGAGTTTGGGATCATGAAAAAACTCTTCACCGAACATTGCAACGAAAACAATTCAATTCAACTTTATTTATATAGCGCAAAATACAACAAAGTCATCTCAAAGCACTGAACAAAATATAAAGTCCATAGTAAAAAAAAGAAAGAACCCAACAATATCCACATGAACAAGCATTTAGCGAGAGTGGGAAGAAAAAACAGGAATAAATCTCCAGCGGAACCAGGTTCAGAGGTGGCAGCCATCTGCTTTGACTGGTTAGTGAACTGAAGGACAAACAGAATAGGAGAGAAGGATAGACCATCCAAGTGTCCCACACTAGTTGAGCCATGAACCATTGATCAGGAACCGCCAGCTCCAAACACAATAAACACAACAAACAATTCAATACAACAGCACCTTAGCACAGGGGATGGATCTTTAGGATGGGTAGTTTGCAGGTCAGCCACAGTGTGGCGCTGCCCTTATGACTCCTCCTACTGCCATACACAGTATGAATTTGATATATTTTTAATCCTGATGTACAAAAATTCACAATTCTTCTGTGCCATATCTATAACTAACATACAATACACATATTTTATTATAATGTACACAAGAAAGTGAATGTTTACAGTTTATCTTTTTATGTTCTTTTTAGAGTGGGGGGAGGAGGGGTGCTGGGAGGATATAAATATTAACTTTGTTCACCTGAAACGCAGTCATTCATTATTAAGCTAATTTATTAATGTAATAAAATATAGAACGTATATAGTTGTGGTTTCAATCAACGCTTACTTACGGCTCGCATGCACATAATGTATTTGTGTGTACTCTGGGTATACTGTACTCGCTAGTGTGTTTTTGCACTGACAAGGACCCATAAGATTGAGGACTAGGCTAACACAACAACTGTAATGTGCACGTGCATGATAATAATGAAAAGAAAAAACTTAGAATTAAAGGAACTAAGCTGTTAATCAATTTACCTGTGATATAATCTTTGGCGCAAACTTTATAGTGTCTTTTGTTTGGGTCAGGAATGAAGCCCTCTCTGTTGATTCTCACCAGCCATAGTTTACGTCTCTCATACGAAAGCCTTTCTGTCTCTGTTCCTTGATAATAAATCACTTTTGGAATATCAAAATATTGTCTCTTCGTCGTGTCGGGATCAGCATGGTTTGTGCAGCCCCACACAACACAGGTGTGACCCGATGTTTCAGGATATTATCATGATTCGTAACACAAACAGTTTAACTAACTTGGATTGACACACAAGATGGCGGCGTATGGAATTGTGGGTAATTTGATACGTCATCGGAAACCTATCTATAGCCTTAAATGAATGTTCAGGCAGGATGCTAACGCTGACTGGCTGTTCAAAAAAGATACTAATGCTGACTGATTTTTCAGAAAAGAGGCTAACGCTGACTGGCCGTTCAGAGAAGATGCTAACGCTAACTGTTGGGATGCAAACTTTGACTAGCCGTTCAGAAAAAAAAGCTAACGCTGACTGGTTGAATGCTAATGCTGACTGGCTGTTCGGAAAAGATGCTAACGCTGACTGGCTGTTCAGAAAAGATGCTACCACTGACTGGCTGTTCAGAAAAGATGCTAACACTGACTTGCTAACACTGACTAGCTATTCAGAAAAGATGCTAACACTGACTGGCTTTTCAGAGAAGATACTAACACTGACAGGCGGGATGCTAACACTGACTCTGCTGTTCAGAAAAGATGCTATTGTTGACTGGCTGTTCGGAGAAGATGCTAACGCTGACTGGCTGTTCAGAAAAGGTGCTAACACTGACTAGCAGTTCAACAAAGATGCTGACACTGACTAGCTATTCAGAAAAGATGTTAACACTGACTCTGCTGTTCAGAAAAGATGCTATTGTTGACTGGCTGTTCAGAGAAGATGCTAACGCTGACTGGCCATTAAAGAAGATGCTAACGCTGACTGGCGGGATGCTAACGTTGATTGGCTGTTCAGAAAACATGCTAACGCTTACTGATTGTTCAGAGAAGATGCTAACACTGACTGGCAGGATGTGTTCAGAGAAGATGCCTACGCTGACTGGCAGGATGCGTTCAGAGAAGATGCTAACGCTGACTAGCAGGATACGTTCAGAGAAGATGCTAATGCTGACTGGCGGGATGCGAACGTAGATTGGCTGTTCAGAAAAGATGCTGACGCTTACTGGCCGTTCAGAGAAGATGCTAACGCTGACTGGCGGGATGCTAACGTTGACAGGCTGTTTAGGGGGAATACTAACAGTTTATGCCATTTTAGTGGGGATGCTAAAACTGACTGGCTTTTCATGTGATATGCTAACAGTTAATGGCATTTTAGAGGGGATGCTAACACTTTTCTTTTTTTTTTTTTCCTCCTTGTCTGCACATGCTGTCAAAGGTCAACACTACAAGAAGTGCAATCATTATGAGACAGCAATGTATGTTTTGTTGATTTATTTTATTGCTTAATTGTGACCATCACCAGCCCTCCCTAAGGAAGGGTAAGAAATATTTTATTATAGGGAGGATATAAAAAGGGAGAGCAGTGTTACACCTAGGTGAAGGGGGAGGGGAAAGGGAGCAGGGAGGAGAGACTCAAGATAGGAAATAAAAAGGGTGGGGAAGAATAGATTGTTATACAGTGAGGGTGAGATGTGAAGTTGTAGAATATATTGTGCTCGGGGATGCTAACACTGACTGTTTAGCGTGGATGTTAACGCTTGCTGGTTGTGTAGGGAGGATGCTAATGGTTAATGGCTGTTTAGGTGGGATGCTAACGCTGACACAAAGAGCAAAAGGCTTTGTTACAAAAATAAACAAACTGGAGATAACCACTGCATGGAACAGTGATGGGCAACTCTTATCACAGCAGGGCCACCAAAATGTGATTGTTTTAATCAAGGAGCACATAATAATGATCAATCTGGGCCTTAAAACATAAAGAACAAAGGTTTTTGTCTACTTTTGGAGTTGTTGTGTGTATTTTTGTTGTTTTCTATATTTTTTCTCATGTTGTGTTATTGCTATTGTTGTTTTGTGTGTGTTTTGGGTCATTCTTGTCAATATTTGTTGTTTTTTTTTTTTTTTTTTTTCTTTTTTGTTTATTTTTGTTGTCTTTTTGTGTATTTTATCATTGGAACAAGGTCATTTCCCTTAAGAGACATTTAACTGTTCGTCTTCTGCATCTTGAATATGTATTCTAAAAAAATAATAATTTGCAAATGGAAGAAAAATCCCGAGTGACTCAAACATTGAATGGAAGAAGCTCTTGTCATGCTCCTGCAGGGGGCAGTAGTTGGACACAAATGTAGCTTTAGCTTCTATTCTCACATTTGAATGCACTCCACTCGCAGCTGTGCAAAGTTTCTCATCAGAAGGTGAGATGAGACACAATGATTGAATCACAACACATGAATACACAGTGCAAACAAGCTATTTTGCTCCTTGTTTTCTGCGAGTACATTCACTCGTTTCCATGTCTCGAGGGCTTAAAGCACCTCTTTGTTTGAGACACCACTTAAGCTCCAGTCCCACACTTCTATCTGTGTGTTGGATTGATTTAATAGGCTTTTTATAAGATTGCTGAACTGTGGGGGTGTGGTTATTAGAACGCTGCCACAGCCCTGGGGACTGTTACAGTGGGTCGTTGTATGGGAATTAAACGGCACTCCAGAGACATCCTGCACCTCTGGGCTCCAGGTTTAATGTGACATCTTTACAGACAAAAGAAGGAAGTCGTCCATCACACTTTGACTAAAAAAAAAAAACCTGAATGATCTGCTGCAGATTGAAATGAAGAACTAGCGGAAACATTATGAAGGCAGATAGGTTGCAAAATATGAGAGCTTATAGGATATGATGTGAGCTTGTGTATAAAAAAATCCACACACGTGAAATGACACAAATGATGAGAAAAATGTGAACCTGTAGTAGCGCTGCACAATTAATCGGATTTTAATCGTAATCACAATCTTGGTTGCCATGATTAAATAAACCTGATCGTTGGCAGTATTTACATTTATAATACATGCTCGGCACTCTGTAATAGTGGATTCATTCAGTGAGCCGTTGGGTTATTATTTTTAATTACTTTTCTAATTATAATTATTATTTAAAGTTTAATTTTGCACTGAAAACTGTACTAATAAAAACAGTTATTTAAACTTTGTTTTTATTTGCAAGTGTAACAAAATTAAAAAAAACAAAAAAAAAATTAAAAAACAATAATTTAACAAAGGGTAAACATGACACATTACCAGATATGATCAATAATTGTTATTATAATCATATTTACATTGATCAAAATAATGGTGATTATCATTTTAGCCATAATCGTGCAGCCCTAACCTGTAGATTTAAAATTTAAACGCAGATAAAATATTCACAAATGTGCAGACTGATATTTACACTAAAAAAATACAAATATAATACAAACAAATAAAATCCAGCATTTCTGCAGTTACAAATCTGTTTTGCAAAATGTGTTGCAAAACT